>NC_092693.1:39928929-40228929 GCF_964275005.1 Diadema setosum | reverse complement strand
GCTGAGGGACATCTTGCTTCCACAGACAGCTCTAAATGCCATACAGCGTGTCTTCCTCGTCCATGTAGCCTTCTGTTTCTTGAGCTGCTCAATACCCTGAGAGTGAAAACACAAAGAGGAAACATATTGATATATTACATCACAGAAGGATACATTATCAAGAGCTACAACACCTATCATAGGCCTGTCACTACCAGTAATTACTATTACTCACTGATAATGCCAGTCTGTGACACCAATTAGTGACAGGACACTAATTAGTGACAGGACACTTTGACTGTTAAGATGTCTGCATCAACCAAACTGACTTGTGACAAACTCAAGAACATAAACATCAAATATCTACATGATGACCTTAAAGGGCAAATCAATCCTGAAAATCAGTTTGTGTGAATGGAAGCAGCAAAGTGAGAGGAACAAGACAGAAGGAATTTGAGCAAATTCTTATCAAAACTAAGAAAGCTATGATATCCTGAAGTTGTGATCAATGAAGCACAAATTGGCAACTCTGTGATGCAACAACCTTACATTTGCCCTGTGCATCTCTCTCCCTCTCTCTCTCTCTCTCTCTCTCACTCTCTCATTTTATTGATGACAGATTTTTTTTCCCTCCATTTTTCATGCAGGGGTTGCATAGGGAAACATTTACAATTATGATTGTATTAAAGGACAAGTTCATCTTAATATGTATACATGTGGATTGAGTGAATGCAGCAATATTAGTGAAATACATCAGTGAAAATCCAACAATGTGTTAAAAAGTTATGGATCTTTAAATTTCTTATCAAGCAGTCACTGCTGGATGAGAAGACTACTACAGTTTATGATGTTTCACGAGTAGAACGATAAAAAGAAAACAAAAGGAGAATTACACTAAATTTAATTTTTTGGAAAAAAGTACACATTTCCTTAACTTGTTACTGACATAAGTTAGGGCATGGTAGGTCCATGGTTAGGGTAATATCATTTCCCCTGCCTTCTGAAAGAGGCAAGTCCAGTGCTCTTTTATTGTGAGAGAAAAGTGAAAATATGTTGAATTTTCTTTATATTTTCTTTATATTGTTCTATACATGTGATATCACAAGCTGTTCGTCTTCTCATCCAGCGAAAGTAATTACTTTTGAACTGATCGTCTGATTTTTCTCAAACTTTCACAAATTTGTTGTACTAATATTATTGCATTCTCTCAATCAAGATGCATATTAGGGTAAACTTGGCCTTTTAGGGTGCATGTATGGTCTGAAATGATCTCGATGAAAGAAATGAAAATTTATGATTTTGTAGTACAAAGCAGAGTGTCTGAGCTTGTTATATGAAGATGCAATGACAGATACTTTGAAGAAACTTACACAGCCTATCATCCAGTGTGCAACACAATTCCCCTTGTCAATAACATTAACCCTTCTCTTAATTTTTCACCGTGAGCTTAAGATTTAAAGTCTTTCAAAACTACATAGGACGACTCTTTGCCTAATCACTAACTGCATTTAAGCCGACAATCACATATCATCCTGGTGATATTGGTAACACTAGAAAACTAATATAAGGAGAACCTCTTACCGTCTCATCAGTACAGATGGCATGAACCTGAGTACCAAACATGATTGCAGTGAAGAGCACAAAGAGCATGGCTTCTATGGTTAGGGCCAGCATGAAGATGACTGTGGCTGGTGGAGAGAAGTAACTGCATTCACCTGAAAGAAACATACATTACTAGGGATGAGTTTAAGGTCACTACAGCCTGCTATGTATGCACTGCTACATTTAGAAAGTTTGTGACAAGATATCATTACAGGCATATCAATATATTACCAACAGACTTGAGAAGGAAAGTTTTCTACCAGTAATTTATTGACTCGGTGGTTTAAGACTTGAGAAGGAGAGTTTTCTACCAGTAATTCATTGACTCAGTGGTATAAGATTTGAGATGGGAAGTTTTCACCAGTAATTCGTTGACCAAGTGGTATAAGACTTGAGAAGGTAAGTTTTCTACCAGTAATTTGTTGACTCAGTGGTTTAAGACTTGAGAAGGAGAGTTTTCTACCAGTAATTCATTGACTCAGTGGTATAAGACTTGAGAAGGCAAGTTTTCACCAGCAATTCATTTACTCAGTGGTATATGACTTGAGAAGGGAAGTTGACTCAGTGGTATAAGACTTAAGAAGGGAAGTTTTCTACCAGTAATTTGTTGACTCAGTGGAATAAGTCTTGAGAAGGAGAATTTTCTACCAGTAATTCATTGACTCAGTGGTATAAGACTTGAGATGGGAAGTTTCACCAGTAATTCGTTGACCCAGTGATATAAGAATTGAGAAGGGAAGTTTTCTACCAGTAATTCGTTGACTCAGTGGTTTAAGACTTGAGATGGCAAGTTTTCACCAGCAATTTGTTTACTCAGTGGTATAAGACTTGAGAAGGGAAGTTGACTCAGTGGTATAAGACTTGAGAAGGGAAGTTGACTCACTGGTATAAGACTTGAGAAGGGAAGTTTTCTACCAGTAATTTATTGAACTCAGTGGTATAAGACTTGAGATGGGAAGTTTTCACCAGTAATTCATTGACTCAGTGGTATAAGACTTGAGATGGGAAGTTTTCACCAGTAATTCATTGACTCAGTGGAATAGGACTTGAGATGGGAAGTTTTCTACCAGTACTTCTTTGACTCAGTAGTATAAGACTTGAGATGGGAAGTTTTCTACCACTAATTCATTGACTCAGAGGTATAAGACTTGAGATGGGAAGTTTTCTACCAGTAATTCGTTGACTCAGAGGTATAACTTAAAGACTTGAGATGGGAACTTTTCTACCAGTAATTCGTTGACTCAGTGGTATATAACTTGAGGAGAGTTTTCTCCCAGTAATTCATTGACTCAGTTTTATAGGACTTGAGAAGGAGAGTTTTCTACCAGTAATTCATTGACTCGGTGGTTTAAGACTTGAGAAGGAGAGTTTTCTACCAGTAATTCATCGACTCAGTGGTATATGACTTGAGATGGGAAGTTTTCTCACACACACTTTCAAAAGAGACCTACTGAGCAAATTTTCCTCCTTGCAGAAACCTACGGCCAATTACCATAAGTCTAAAATCTGAGTCATAAAATAATATGCCAGAACCATTTTTCATAATACAACTTAAGAATGATTTTACATTCTACCAGATGACATATCATTTGTGGATGTATCATTTATTGTCATGAGATGAAATACATTGTAAAGATATGAAAAATAGAATCAGAAAGATTGTTACTCTCCCCCCCCCCCCATTTCTCAAAAGAGAATATGATGACATGACTATTATCTTAATTGATATATACTCTGAACAAACCTTTAAAAAATGGCTTAAAGCAATGTTCAGACTCAGTAATAAAAATGAGGGGAAAAACATGGATGAAGTGTGGTGAACTGTATTTAGCTCACTAGGTGACCAAGCTGTGTCACAGAATAACAAATCACTTGAGGGAGGCAGGGGCCAAGCTACCTGACAGGCAGCATTTTGCAGGGCTGATGAAGCAGGCTAGACACTGAGTATCTCTCCCTCTCTCCCTCTCTCTCTCTCTGCTAGCTGCTATCCTCCTCTACCAACCTTCTCCAAACAACATAAAATCCTTCAGGGCAGTCCAGACAAACACAGCTCTCTCTCTCAAGCAACACTTGGCTTTGAGTGCCCCTCTCAGTCAGCCTTCCTCCACACACCTTTTCCCAATCTCCAAACATTGTAGTAGTACTATTCACTTTTGGTCTCTGTCAGTCCTGAAGAAGAGCAATCTAAATTGCAGAAGATTTTCCCTGGTTGGTATTTGGTGGAACCAGTAAAATATATATTTTTTTAATGGTACCTTCAGGTTATAGGATACCAATTCCTACTCCCTCAGACCCACTCGGTCTCATGCCCCGGCAACCCATCTCACACTCACCAGCCCAACAGTCACTGTCTCATGCCTGCAGGAGGTTGGATGCACATGCAATACCTACATGGTGATTTCAACAATTTACAGCTATTTTCTATTCTAATAAATATTCCAGAGGTTTCTACAAAATAAACTGTGCCATCTACTAAGTCATATCACTTATACATTTACAAATAAAGACTCAAGTTTGGGAAAATGCTCAAAATGATGTCTTTTAGAACCATATCCATGTCACAAACAGATGAGAATTATTCAAGTAAAATTGCATTATGGGTATACACCAAATTGCAGTTACAGTGTACTAATCCAAAAATGAAAAAGCTCAATACTGTAGGAGGGGGTCACCACCTCCTACACCCCCAACCTCACAGTTGTATGCTGTTACACAGTGACTCACTCCCAGCCAGTTGAGAAACTCAGCATCTCTGCTCCCTAAAGAAAACATACACAATATTGATACTCCAGTATCCTAAAATAAAAGAGAGGGAAAATGTCGTTCAATGACTAAAACTGCAGCTTGATGATAACCACTCAGCTGGGAGAACCCGAGTGTCGCCAGACATGAGTTATTATTCAAACCTATAGTAATCACAAATGTCTGTGTTGAAGTACTGCAGGGTCTTGAACTGTGGGCTACTCTGCAGTCACTGTAAAAACATATGTCTACCTTCCTGGTCCAGAGCATCCCACCAATTAAAGATAAATCACTTTGCCAGAATGACATTAGCATATCATCATAATGATCATTTTCCTTTGAAGTCACACTTCCTCATTCTTGACATATTTCTGTAAGTAATAGATACTCATTCTTGTTATCAAACACTAAGTTTCTATCTATCTATGTGTAGGCCTCCATTCTATGACCTCTCACCCCCAATCTATTCATTCATTATGTGCCACGTTCCCACAGCCGACTATAAAGTCAACAGCTTGCAAAGTTCGCATATTTTGTTCAAACGCACATCCCTGCTCAAACCGATCGATAAATCCCTAAATACCACGTGAGTACAATGAGAGTTTCACTCAAGATTCCATTCCTCACACAGCACAGATAGCTTACGTTGCATGGTGATCGAATAGTGATGTTCCATAGGGGTTTTTTGAGCACATTCTAATTTTCTTTTGCGCCTGTGTCTGCAAAAGTCATGCTTCCCAGACCTGAACAATATAACATAGCTACATGCCATTTGCAAGAAACGTAACCACAGTTTTGTCATAAAATTTACATTTCTGCAAAATTTGGAATTTTTACTACAACTTTGCTCACTGCATGTCTAGCATACACATTTTTATGAAATAAAGTTACTACTTTAAAAATGCAAAACATTTTCCAAAAGTGCACATGCGTTGCCATGTCAGAATAATGTGTCACACAGACAGGGGGTTACACCATGGCACACACGTAGTGTTTATCAGCTCTGTCCCTTCTTTCTCTGTCTCATATGTCCATCAAACTACCAGCAGTCTACCACATGGCATACACACAGTTCATCATCTTTTATGATAGTCTTATTCATTTTCAAATACATTTTTGATTTTCAAATACATTTTTTTTAATGTTAATTCAGGATAAATTGCACCAAACTTCTGTGAAATTTGTTTTGGAGTGTATTTCCCTCAAAATTTGAGTTCAGTTAGCAAGAGAGTAATGACAGATTTAATGATTTTCCCTTTCATTTATTCACAGAAACGTAGTGAGGGGCCGCGGAACACTTTTTTTTTCTTTTTCTTTTTTTAGGGGGGAGGCTGCACGACTGGGGGGGGGGGGGGAGTTCAAGTACAGTAACCCATCCCCTTACATGGGAAGAATGTGAGGACTGAAGTTTTCAAAATTTCATGAGTATTGCAATTCCCCCCTTTTTTCTTTTTTCTTTTTTTGACAAGCCAAAAAGGTGGGAGAGGGTGGCTGTAGCCCTCCTCCCCCACCCAACCTATGTAGTGTTACATAGCTATATTAGTCATTTGTTAATATTTGTACTATGAAAGTAGAGAGAATGATACAACCCTGTGTTTTACAGATAATTATATCAACAAACCTAACAAAAATGAATTCAGGTCATAGAATTTCCATGACATCATTACAAATAATCTTTACTCATTTTCTGCACTGGTCTCTGGGTGCTAAGAGGAGTAGAGAATGCAGAGTGCTGCTGTAAAGTCCATTCACTACACATGAATTTTCTGCTTACTGTCAACTGGTATCATACTCACGTTGCATGAAGGAAATATGATTTCCCTAGAAAGTAATCTAATGCAAATGGTAGCTACACTCATCTTGTGATCATAAGAGATGGAAGGATTATTCTTGCTGCAAATGACCAAGAGATGTAATGCCATCAAGTTCTGTGTATTGCATTTAAATCTGATCATGCATCAAAACTGACAAGAAGATAAGACGTTGTGGTGATGAAGTCAATAAATTATTCCCAGCGAGAATTTCCCACAGTAATCCTCATCCTCCGATCCCACAGTGACATGAATACATTGGTTGCCTAGTTTCCTGTCACACAGACCTAGATTGGCTCAAACCAGCTATCCTACCAGCAGGGTGTGGCTGGATCATCACTAAAGACTGCCATCATCTCCACACTTTGATGTCATCAAATATGAACTTCAGTCACAAATCATTATCACTAATAAATCACACTTTGCATCTCATACTGACAGTGCTTCCAACAAAGTATGTGCAAACTGATCTTTAAACAGAAGAATACCAAACAAGGATTTTAAAACATTTAGATGTAATATACGGCTACTCTGAAATAAATTCTACTGTAAAAGTGGATATTTTCGCGCGATTAATTTTTCGCGGTTGGCCAGGTAAGAAGAGTTTCACGTGTTTTTAATTCCGCGGAATCAGGACATCAACTACTGGAACATATGGCATGTAAAAATATTTGTGTGCTTTTATTTTTGCGCTAGCTTCTGGTTGCACAAAATGCGCACAAATTTCAACACCGCGAAAATTTCCACTTTTACAGTATACTGTGACAGTCTATGTATTGCATATATATGAATGGAATACAAAAGACACTCTGCTTTGAAGCAATCTATGTGATCATGATGCAATGTTGATATGATGCTTCAGTTCGTGTACCATGGTATAATCCATAATAATAAGGGGACAGTTGGTAGACAGCCAGGTAGAGTAAAAACTACACCAATAATTTCCTGATTGTAGCTCACTGAAAAAATAAAAAATGAACGAGTTTGCATAAAAGTACAAATGGTTTATTGTAATGAAGACAAAATAAAGGAACAATTATAACAGATATTGACCTGCTATGTGACAGACAGCAAATAAAATTGGACATTGGTGCAATGTAGGAAGATAATATTGGGACCTCTTTACAATGTATCATACATGCATTTTATAAATTAATAAGTGGGGCAATTCCACGATAACACCGTGGGTATAATAAAGGGTAAGGTACGGTTGGGGAAAACTCTGTCAGAAATGCTGAGATTGCTGTGCAGCAATCTTCCACATCCTCTCCTTCTTCTTTAAACCTCTTGCACCACTCAAAAACGTGTGCAAGACATTGTCTCATCTCCATACACTTGCCGCAGCAATCTAAGCGCTTCTGAAAGAGTTTTACCCAACCACACAAGAAACTCCAAGTTTGTTCTGAACAACCTGAAACATGGGGGCCCGAATTCACTAAGGTGGTACAATCTTGTCCATGGTCTAAACCATGGACAAAGACCATAGTTTTTTTATGGGGCGCCAAGTGTTGCATGCCCTATTTCATTCCGAAATCAGTCCTTTCTTCGACGTAATAACAGTTTCGTAACGAAATGATCATTTAGTTACGAAATGTTTATACATCATTTCGAAGATGAAATGACTAATTTTGTAATGAAATAGGCCATGTGACACTTGGTGCCCCATGAAAAACTATGGTCTTTGTCCATGGTTTAAACCATGGTCAAGATTGTACCACCTTCGTGAATTCGGGCCAGGATGTGTATATAAAATTACGCAGAAAAAATCTGATGGTTGCAGAAAGCTTAGATCACAGCTAAATACTCCAGATAAATTATTCTGAAGGTGAAACCTCTTAGTTTGAATTTGGGGTTTGAAATAAATCTTTTATGACACAAGCCCTGGAACTTTTCTGACACACCTCATGTACAATTATCAATGCATGAATGCATGACAAGATTCTATTTTTCTCTACTGTGCAAAGGAAAAGAAAATGGAACCTAAGAAGAGTTCTGAAAACCTTTACAAGTACACTTTCACATTCTATCTATAGTTTAATTGCTAGAATAGTTATTACGAAGGGAGAAATTGTGACATTATTGCAAACATAAACTTCTCTAAAAGGTATGTTCTTCATCATACATTAGAAAAAAAAAAAAAAGATAAATTCAGCTTGGTGAAAGTATATCATGTGGACAGGGAAGCATGTTTGTATGGATATACCACTGCAATATTTCACTTCATTATTTGTCCTCATGCCTACATACCCTGAGGCAAAAAATTGGAAGAAAGAAGGGAACCTAGGTAATCTACTTGCACTCAAGATTCACATCACAAACTGGACAACATGATAGAGTGAGAGATAGGAAGAGAGAGAGAGAGAGAGAAAGAAAGATGAACACAGTATCTTGTCAAAGCCAATATGTGGATAGAGAACAACAGATATTCAAGAATATCTACTTAAAAACAAAATCAATCAAAAGCAAATCAATCCCAGGGACGCATCTGCATTGTTAACGTCCACAAATATTGGTTTGTCATCTTTCATGACGCACAGGAATTCAGACAGAAAGTACACTTATTACAAATCCCGGTCCCACAAGAAGCCAGGAATTCATATCCATCAAGGTCTGATACACATCCATTTTCCCTTCCGCAGAGGCCAGGTAATATCTGACCCTCTTTTCCTCTTTCCCTTTTCTCCTTATAATGTAACTTATTTTGGTTTCTCTTGTGAAGCTCTGGGTATATTCAGTTCCCTTCATAGTAGATGGATGATTTCACATCTAAATGTCATGAGGGACTGCAATATTCACATTTGTCATGTGATATCATGATCCCTTCTCACAGTCTTCAAATTCTCATTTATCCTGAATTCTACTTTGACACTCTCTCCTCCATCTCACTTCTACTAGACAGAGGAAAGTTTTTGATAATAATCAACCATATACTATCCCCAGCAAGCTTCCAGTGAGGGTACATTTCTTGATTTCTTTCATACCTTTGTCTCAATCTTCAACAAACATGTTTATCCATCTCTTCTTTGTCACATGTAATACAGAACAAGAGCCACAACTACAATCATAAGTAACATATAAAGAAAAAATAATAATTTGTATAATGTAAGAGGCTTATTACTCTTACATTCACCCATAAATTCAAGAGGGAAAAAAAGGATAAGTTTCATTCTGTTTAATAATCAAACCTCCATGACTGCTTTCACTTCACCCAAATATTCTGGCATTCCCTGCAAGAAATTGGTATCTTTTTTTATGAACTTTTGACAACTTTGTTAGTCATTAACAAAAATTCTACGCAGGCACTAATATTCATGGCAGTGATAAGGGTCTTTAGTTTTGAAGAGTATTGAATGCACACTCTCATCAAAAGACAAGCTACACCATGACTGTGTCATAAATAACTGCCATTCAAAGAGTACAAACTCTTATTTGAGCTCAGCTTTGTCTCAGAAGACAAAAAATGACTCAGAAGAAGTGGACATGGTGGGCAGTAAAGTACAGGTTAGGAATGTAGCAAGTACCAGAAGGATATACAACGGGTCATAAGAAATAACAGTTTATAGTGGACGTGTCCTGTAATGTCTAGTTTGATCCAGCTATGAGTGACTCACACTCAATTTTGCTGTTGTTGTTCTGATGTCTTAGTAAACATGATTCACATCAGTAAATATTCCTTCTTTTTTGTCTCAGTACATCTCCAAATCTTATTTTTTGATCACATCAGTAAAATCATAGTCAGGAGATGTTTTCATATTCAGTTAAGCTTTTACTTCTACTTCATATTTACTAATCTGAATGGCTTAACTTTCAAACACTTGATTGTGAAGGTATAGCCCAGCTTGACAATGTATTCACATCCACCATGGTATCTACATTGGTGTATACTGTACACGACATTAAGTGACTCAGCTGCTGTACAGAAAGTCATTTGCAGTTAGCAGTTGGCAAGGAGAGTCTCTTCTGTGTCTAGGATGTAACACTTGATAACTCTTCACACAGTTAAAATGTGTTTCAGAAACATTTGCAAACAGTTTCTTTCAAAAGTGTTAACACCAAGTATTACAAGTCCCTCAAATCATAATCAACTTAGTGTTGATCAGTAGATAGCATATAACATGAAACTTTTCTTGTCAAATTGTAGCATACCAGATCAACTAATGTGCATGGTCAAAAGAATGCCTTGCAATTTGCAGTCTAGTATTTGACTCTAAATAAAGGTTAAGTGCTACATTTCCATTTTCATCTACTATATGTTATGATTTTTTATTTTGATTATATTTTGGTCTTCATTTGCACATTATTATTACTATTATTATTATTATTATTATTATTATCATTATTATTATTATTATTATTATTATTATTATTATTGTTATTATTATTATTATCATCATCATCATCATCATCATCATCATCATCATTATTATTATTATTATTATTACTACTTATTCGGCTTTCATTCACAAATATCACAGTACATACAAGTATTTTGAAATCAGAACATACACTGGAGTGGTAAGGGTGCACCAGGTTGGGCAGCCCGGGTCTGGAAAGAGCCAACTGAATGACTTGGGCCCTCAGGCCATCCTTCCCAACCCACCTGGTGCACCCAAAACAGTCAGTTTACAATATAAAAAATACAGATTTCATTAACAGGCATACATTTCAACAACAACAAAAACAAAACATGATCATTATTTGTCAACAATTGTTATTTTATTAATTTCTTTTGGTGGGGGTATAATCACAAAGTCAAAATGAATGTATGGGTGTGATGATATCATTTTTTTTTTTTAGTTGCTGTCTAGGAAGTCCAAACATTTGATTCCATTTTGCTCACATAAAGATTAAAAAAAAAAAAAAAACCTCACTCCATGTGCCACCTGTCATCTGTCATACTACCTTTGGCTTAAACCACCAAAAACTAGCTTTCAAAAACCGCTTTGGAGCCCATGAATCATGTACACTGTATGCATGAAATATGTGAGTTCTGCTTCAATAATCCAGCTAAATTCAGGTGGTGCCAGGATGGTGGATGGAACCCTGTGTGATGTGGATGAAATATCATGTCTTCTATCTCCCCAATCTTCCTCCTAGTGTAAACACTGCAGTGATTGCTAATCATCAGCTATTCTCTACAGACCAGACTACTTGTCAAAGTGTTGCCAGTTTACCATACATGACAACTTAAAGCAATCACTCAAGGCTAGAAGCTGATTTAATCAATAAAAAGGCTTCTTGTGTCATAACCATTACTTACTCTTTTCCTTGTTTCTCAGTCTCTTTCTCTCATATTAGTAATAAATATCCACTTTCAAACTTTACAATATGCATGTTTATTTTTAATACTTCTGAAGCATTAAATACAGGCAACAAGAAGGCTGGACATATCAACTAGCACTTGTTCATTATTTGGTTAGAGAGAGAGAGAGATGAAAGAAAAAACTTACTTGTCCAGGAAGTATTGACACAGCTGAGAAAATGAGAGACGACCAGGATGAGGGCGTGGCCAGACATGAGAGCAATATACATCTATGGAGAATATTCAAAGAAATAGAGTTAATATATTGTAGCAATAGGCATTAAAGGGGATTAGCAGACATGATACAAGATGTACATTGATTAAAAACTTGTTGCATAGGTATGGTGTTTGCCTCCTTAACCTCTTGAGGATGAGCTGATTTTGATACAACACACATTTCCCATGGACACCTGCACGAGTATACATGGGACTCCTCCCCAACAGGTTAAATATGCACACCTTGAAGGTGACAAAATCTTACTCAGGACTCCTCCCCAACAGCTTAAATATGCACACCTTGAAGGTGACAAAATCTTGAAAAGTAGAGTGACATGAAGCTCAATGGATCTTTTGTGTATTTCAGATAAATGTTTCCTCATATTTCAGATAACTGTTTTCTGAAAGAATTTCTAACAAAGGCCTCTTTTGGGGAATAGTTCAGAGATTTTTTACCTATTACACTAAAAGCAGGGTTTTGAACTAAAAGTGTGATTTCTCACCAGTAAAAGTTTGATTGTACCAATAATAGGGTCTAAGATTCCAAGACAGATGGAATAAAATACTTTTTTCAATGTGGAATGAGGAAACAGTAATATCTGTTGAAATGAATATTCTAATAAGTAAACTCTCACACACTGTTGAGGTTGCATATAGAGAAAATTAGTTTAGTCCTAGTGAGAGCAATAATAACAAACAGGCATTTATGCTTTCATATTTTCACCAGCTCATGCCAAGTTCAAAATAACCTTAATGAAAATGAGAATGCCAAGCCATCTGCCCTGATACCAATATAATCATTCTACTCTCTCACTCATCCTCTTCTCTCTCTCTCTCTCTCTCTCTCTCTCTCCTCGTTTCTGCCTTGCCATATATAACTACATTGAGATTTTTTTTTTTACTTTCATAATGTAGAGCAAATCAATAAGCACCTGCCAAACAATATATGCTTTCATTAAATGCATTTGTCTGTTCCCTCAGGGAATTCCAATATTGTTAGTCTATGAGAGAAGGGAACAACTTAAAGAGATTTCGAGGGTAGCCTCCACCCGCCTTAAATGTCTGATCGCACCACCAGCAATGCTCAAAATCAATTTTGTTTCACCCTTCGTTTCTCCTTCACCCTTCGTTTCTCCTACACCTCTCGTGAATGAGACTGAAACCGATCACTCTTTGCCGGTTCACCAACTATGCCATCTTTGGCTTTACCCAGGCAAAAAGGAAAGCACAAATTCCTACTAACCCTTTATAATCTAAATCATGTCATTAGTCATAATACATGTAACATTAGCATTAAATTAGTGAAAAATTACATCTCACTTGGCTTTGACATGCGAGCTGTTCTTTTTGATAAAATCTCTTTGAGATCTCAAAGAGATAAATCTCTCTGATAAAATCTCTGGAAATACTAGTTCTCTCCTTGAGGACTGACTGGACATTACTCTATACGCCATATTTTAGCGAGTCTAATTTTTCCTGAGTCAGGACATCTCGACAATTTTGTGAGTGAATTCACGATCATGGAGTACAGCACTGAACAGAGAGATGTATGCGTGCACGTTACATTCATGTCCGGATGAGAGTTGATATTTTCGCATGTTTTAAATTCACAAACAGCACCCCATCCACGAAATTCGCAAAAATAAAAACTTCACAAAATATTCAGTGTATACAGTAGTTTCACTGAATGTCTGCTCAGCATTAGAGTCAACATATCATCCTGGTCAATGACAGAGAGAGACCAATTAATGTTTTACCCGTTGATGACAGGCTGACTTTGCTACAACACACTTTTTTCGTAGACATCTGCATTATAAGTATACTCTGGACTAGTCTTCAACGGGTCAATTAATTACTCCTAAAATGACAGACAACGAAACATCCTTGGATGAATGTGTCATGAGGTGGCAGGAGGCATTCAGTACAGAAATGCCTACAGTCATATCTAGGCCTAACCAACATTTCAACTAATCTGCCTGTACATGTAAGACTAATAAGAAGAGACACTGACATATGAAGAGCACATAAGGTCAACTGTTATAACAACATTCCACATTATAAGAAAACTGCTACGATATTCAATTATAAGCATCAGCCTATAAGCTTCATGAGATCTGAAGCAAATGATGTTATCCATACTGATCAGTCAAGAGCCCCACCGAGCAGTACATGCCTTTATACCGGCATTCTACCAAGGTGTAGCAGATGAATGGATAGGATGTATGCCATGGAGGGAGTGATGAGAAACACACATGTCAGTGAATGAGAAACATGACAAAGGAGTCCATTCTAATTCTCACAGCTGTTAGCACCCCGCTGTTAGCACCCCGCCTCCATCATCAAAGTCCGTACACGCATACATACACATACACACATTCAATCAAGCACTTAACATTTTCTAGCCAAGCTAAGATATGTAGTTGTTGCTTATCTAAATTTCCAGTAGTAAGTTGAATCTCAAGAATACTGTACTTATGGTTTCATATCTTGTATGGAAGGAAAGAAGTGTGCCATTCACACAAGAATTCAACTGAGACTTGCAGCATAAACTAAGATAAATTAACTGTGATCATATGATTAATTGTTGTACAGCTTTATACCACTCATGTTCCCTATGGCATATCTTTCAGTGTATGATCCATATGTTTGTCCCAATGGAAAAGTTTCAAAAAGGAGGAGACATTTACTAATAATGATAGTAATAATGATAATGATAACAACTGTGACTAACTACACTGTGTAAAGTGATTTAATACACTGTATTAAGAGAGGTGTCACAAAGCAGTATGTTCAAAATAGACTCAAAGTTCAATGGATATTTTTCTTCACACAAATCCATATTACTTTTGTTGTATTTTCCTCGTATTTTTCTTACTAGAATTCCAGCAATAAGACATTTGATGGCAAGACTTAACACCCTACATTTTTACTTCCAGTACTTTTTTCCCCAAAATTTCATCCCTTGCCCTTGTCATAATTATGATGGCTGAAAAAAAGATATGTACATGTCATAGGAAACACCACTAGACCGACCATGTTTCGTGGGAAAAGAGTGTTTTGGGTCATCACTTCGACGTGACTGTATGACCTGTCTTCTTAATATGTGCATTCTCTTATACTCACTTCTTTCCAGGATGATCCTAATTCATATTTTTACACACACTGAAAATCTCTTCTCCTTTCTGCTCTTCATTCCTCTTTTCTCCCTCAGTCT
The DNA here is from genome assembly GCF_964275005.1 of Diadema setosum. Lineage (NCBI taxonomy): Eukaryota > Metazoa > Echinodermata > Echinoidea > Diadematoida > Diadematidae > Diadema > Diadema setosum. The sequence continues at coordinate 40,214,063 of NC_092693.1, read as the reverse complement.
ATATACAACAGTTTTCTTGATTGCTTATTGTATATCAACTTTATTTCTCTTTCTTCAGTCCCTCATCTAATGATAACCAATTATTAAGATTTCTTGATTTCTTGAAAGCTCCTAGCTTTATTTACTCACTACTTTTTCATATTGTTGAACAATCTTTTTTTAAGTTGTTGCTTCAGCTTCCATCTAATTTTCACATCATTACTTTATGTCATGTTTCACTCTCAATTCCTTCTTCATTCCAATGTCATCTGTTTTACACCTCCCTCTATTCACCAATCACATACATCACTCTCATTCCATTCAACTCTGTTCTCTCCAACAATACTTCCATTACTCACTCACTGGAAATGTAGGCATTCATCATATACCAGCAATGTGTGTTCTCTCTGCTCCGGGAACCTTTCATCAACAGCACAAATTTCTAATTCATATGTCATCTCTCTCCCAAGTGAGCAAATGGTATGAAAGACTGACTAGTGTTTGCTGAGGGCAAGACATTCCCAGCCATGTTTGCTGGTGAATACGGGAAGGAGAAGAGCAGAAGACATGTGGAAAGAAGGATGGACATCAAAGGGCAGAACAGGTATTGATCGGTTTGAAGACAATCTATGCTCCAGTAAAAGACTGTGATGGGCAGACCTAATTTGGGTTTGTAGGTAGAGGGGGTGGGGGAGAAATATGGGCAGGCCACATTTGGGTTTAAAGATAGAGAGAGGGGGAGAGAAATATGGGCAGACTTTTTGGGGTTTGAAGGTAGGCAGAGAGAGGGGGGAAGAAATATGGGAAGGCCTGATTTGAGCTTGCAGGTGGGGGGGGGGAGAGAAATGTGGGTTTGTAGTTAGAAGGGGGGAAGAAGAGATAGACAGGGAGAGACCATAAAGAGAGGCAGGGCCAAGGTGCTTCTAGATGTTATTTTAATGATTCATTCAGAGTCAATGCTAGCTAGAACATGAAATATTGTCTTTTTTTCCACTCCAAAACAAGAAAACCTCCTTCATGCAAAATTTGCAATGAATGCAGCTAATGGATTGAAAAGTAAAACAGGACTTTAGTGTGTGCATAGAGACAGGTGTAGCCTCACAAAAACTAAGATTTGCATGAACTACCTGCAAGAAAAGACCATACATGCAAATTGCATAGTACACATAGATTCAAAACAATGTTTTATTTGACTTCATGAAAACTACATATAACACCTTCTTAAGTTGCTACATCTTGTAGCGGAATAGTAATTGGTCAATCTGTACATCAGCAAACTATCAGTACGACAAGTGTGTGTATCTTTCAGAAATATAAAGTTTGTTTTATATTCAACAGCACCCTTTACTACATCGAAGGATATGTTATTATCACTGTGATCGCATTAACGTCCTATATCACGGCACAGACCAGCTGAAGAACAGCCATTGGCTGAAGCAGGTTCCATGCTAAAATAAAGTAAACTGAACTGAACTGATCACCTGTATATCTTTATATTCATAATAACTTATCATCACAGGGTAACAAGACTTTGTATCTCAAATTTTGGTGAAAATGACTTTTTTTATTAATGGTCAGATAATCAGTTAAGTGATGTTCTGTCTAAATCCTAGCTGTCTTACCCCAAAAATGAAGCCACCATGGCATGTCAGAGAAAAGGCTATCCCATTTGATAATAGTGCTTTGGCTGTCATGTTTTTGTTTTGCTCTCCTAAGCATATGACATTGTGTACATACGAGGTCTTGTCACCCCAGCGACATTATGCCTCTTGGCCTATTAATACACAACATCAAAATTCTTTCCAGCTGTAAGACTTTTCTTTCTCTTTTCTTGATTACATTTCCATCCTGTCTCTTTCTCCTCTCATATTAGTCTTCTCTGATCATCATTCTAGGAGTAATTGACATGATGCTCACATTTTGTGCTCTCATTGAGTGAAATTTGGCCTTCCTGTTTAACATTCCCTCCACTGTTTCATGAAATAAATTCTTCCAACTTTAATTCATTGATTACATATGTCTCCATGATTGTAAATGCTGTCTTCAGTACTCTGATATGTTTACTTGGATTCAGTCATCATGACACCTTGTCCTATCTCTATTCTCCCCATCGTCTTCCTACATTATCCATTGAACTATTCATTTTCTTGCTCTATCCACTCAACTTCAGTGACCATTACCAATGGTCAACCTACTCAGAAAGAAAAACTTTTCTTTACTACCAGGTAGAACTCATTAAGTATGGTATCTGGCTAGAAGATCTCTTCTGACATGTAAGACAGCATGGATTAAGCTGTGTCATTTTTTGGCAGACCTTCATTGTTTTTCACTACGATTTTCATTCTCTTGTGTTCCAACAGAAACATGCCTTGCTCTAAGCTAGTCTAATACTAACACACATGATACTACACACCTCAAACAAGATAACTCATGCATTTCTAACATATTCATGAAAAACTTGCAGCAATAGATTGGCCACACGGAGGCTGCACTGAAAGTGGCAGCATAGTGATTTCAGTGAATTAGTGTGTATATCTGTGCAACCAGTCATAGACAATTCAACTTCTGTTCTCTTTCCACTCAAATGAACTTCTTACCAAAGTGTGCATTTTCTAAACCCCTAAACAAGCATGCCATGATAGTACACATTCTCTTTTCACTAAGATGAGAGCAAAGGAAGCAAACTGCAGCCACCATACTCTCTGAACATCTGTTGGCATTTACTTTCAAATTGACATCTCTTTCAACAAAGCTTTCAACCTTATTTCAACTTGTTACCCCTTGCATGCACTTTTCTCTCAAGCTCTGCACATACACACATATATGCACATGCACACATGTACATGTTTACAGACACACACATGTAACTGCAAATTAAATAAAATATTTCATCAGAAAAGGGTCTTCCAAAAATTGACTATCAATTTGACATCAAATAGATTCCCACTCTGTAGTGACCAGAGGGTATATTGACCACACACACCATGCACAGACAGTCAGCCTAAATCTGTTCCATGATAAGTCATTTGAACCAGCATGCATCCAATCCTCTGCTTCGGCACTCAGAGGAAAAATGTCAACACACATGCTTTTAGTTCTATTAGGGAGCAATTGAGTGGGGTAGAAAGCTAACTAGAATCAATTGCTCAGCCTGGTTACAACCTGCTGTTGAGTCTCTCCTGGTCTCTTTCACTCCAGCCCTATCTCTCCATGGCAACAATTTGATTCTCTCTTCTATATGTAAATGACTGGACGACAGGATGCAATCTGAAACTAATCATGATTCCCTCAGTGCATCCAAGTCTGTTCCCTCTGCCCAAGACGAGAAAAATTATCTGTGGTGTGGCACAATTTTATTCACCTCCAGAGAAATGAAGCTCACTGCACTCGTTTTCATTCATACATAACATGTTCCAGTTTTTTACTTTAAAATAAATGAAATACTTATAATGTTCAATCACTCTCTCCTAATCTTATTCATCAAATAAAATTCCATGACTAAAAATAATAATGACATACAAACAGTAGAAAATAATGATGGAGCAGGTTAAATATACATGTACGAGTACAGACAGAGGTGTGTAACAACAACAACAACAACAAAAAGAACACACACACACACACACACAACTTTAGGAAAAGTCAACATGTACTTACCGTAAATAGAACAAAGTATTTCTGATTTGACTCTCCAACACAATTATTCACCCATGGACAGTGGTGGTCCATTTTCCTAGTTGATACAGGGAGAGGAAAAAAGGAAGGAACAGTACACAAATATATCAAAATCACTTATAGGTCAGAAGACAACTTTAAAAACAAGATTCATATATGACCCAGTTGTCAACTGGAAAGGATATTTTGCAATCCTTTGATTCACTCAGAAATGAAGCAGCTTCACAAAGGAGGAACACACACATACTAGCATAAACTCAGGTTAATTGTTGGTGCGTAGTGGGAGAGTACTGCGTTAAGATCATTAACACATTTGTTGATCACATCAACATTGATGTCAATTCAATAATTTTTCTACACATGCAACAGTCTTATCTCATTGTTGGACAGACTGGAACAAAGAGAACATTTAACAGAACAGCCTTCTTGTTACATTACATACTTACTTCCTCCATGCTAACAAAATGAAATTATCTGTGTGACATGAGTTTGCTTCTGTCCCGCCATAAAAGTTAATACAGTGGAACTTCCAACTGAAGTGCATCACATCTTTTCAGATTCTTTGTTTTTTCAGCATAACTGAGTGATATGCTACATTCTTGGCAAAAAATTATCTTTAGAAAAGCACAAAAAGTAAAACTGAAATATTTGATAAAGGGAAATTCTGAATGAAAACTAATATACATATATAAAACAAATATTACATTTACAATATTACTTTATTCAGGCTTCAATAATGAATTGCCTTATTAGTATGTGTGCCAATAATCCAATCCAGAAACCAGATGAGAACACTTGGAAAGAAATGCCAAGCTTGTAATGTAAATAGATGTACAATGTAGAGTAGTCTGACATGTGCTTTGTGGGCTAAGATGTTTGATGGTGAGAAGAAATAACACTGACACTGGCAGACACAGAAGAGAATGAAATATCCTGCTGAGTTTGGCATCAGATTTTGAATAGCATAAATGGGTCATGAATCAATCTGAATCAATTTCTTGCATGTGCATGAGACTTTAATCTTATACAAGGCAATGTGCAATACTATGAAAAAAATGATAATTTTACGAAGATTAACACTTAAGGGTTTTTTAATAAAGACAATACAATATCTTACAGTTATCATTTAAGAAATTATACATAAGACAGTGATTGTGACAATAGTTTTTAGTGTCCCCTAATTTCAAAGTCAAATTGCCATCATGAGAAATATTTACTCAACTAGAAAATAATGTAATGAGTTAATAGAAGGCAAAATGCAGTGAATTTTCCATACAGAGTTCTTGAAATATGTCTTACATAACATTATGAACTACTGTACCCAAAGTAATTTGGATTGCAGTTTTCACTGTAGGATAACACTTATATGCCTTCAAGGACAAACCACAAAGTGGCTTAAATACCTCTTGTAATCTTCACTGCTCTGCTAACCTGCTAAATGGTTGAAATTGATAATTTGTAAATATTAGCACAATATAAATTTCAGTGTACATTTCAGCGCACAAACTTTCAACAATAGAAGGTGACTATCAGCCACATAAATAGTAAAATGACACATGCTGCATTAGAAATTGACAAAAAAAAAATGGGAGGCACATTATGAGCACATATCATATCATGAATAGAACCACAGAGTATGGTAGAGTAAGATGAAACATGGTACAGTAAGACAGCCTTATTATGAATTTCAACACAGTTATGGCTCAACTATTGTTTACCACAGGCCTTCTGAGTTCACATACTGATTTCATTTCTTTTACGTAGAAAGCAAAGATATCTTACTTGATGCATCGTTGACAAATGCTACAATGGTGTGCCCTCTCTGGTTTAATACTGATGCACTTTGGACAACGGTACACCACCTGGCCGACCTTTAACCCCAGACTGTTCAGTTGTTCTTTGGTTGCATTGCCTAGGGGAACAGCACCCTGTGAAAATAAAACAAGAGTTTATTGGGTGAGGATTGTATTTACCTGTTGGCTAATAAGGAAAAAAAAAACCTATGATGCTGTGGGATAAACAAACTGGAAAATATTAAGTAACTTACATGGAAACTCACTATGCAGTAGAACACCAAATTGCATAAACAGCCTGAGCTGGCACTTGACCTTACAGCTATAAGTACTGACAAACTCATATAGAAAATGTTTGACAAATCATAAAATGCCATGTTAGTTTTCTTGCTGTAGACGTCTCATCTACTTCTCTCCAGAAGTCATGTGAGAAGAATGAAATCTGAAGCCTCCCTCTTCTAGAGGCAGGTCCTCCAACAGACAACAGCTGGTATCAGGTTAGATGGCAGCAACCTAAATCTGGGTTTCTTTCACAAACAATCAAGAGTAACTAACTCACAAGACTGGCTCACTCCCATACGATCTATCAAATCCATGTGCAGGAGCTGAACTTTTCATGGGTTCTTCTTTCATCCTCATACACAATGCAGGAAATTTCAATGTTCAAAGAACTTTGTTACATTTTTTTTCAACTCTGACCTTTTTCCTACTTGGGGGCAGTACTACATGTGATCTGATGAGGCTAGGATAGAGACAGGGTAAGGTGAAGACAGACAGGGAGAGACTGAGTTAATCTCACTGACTAGATACATTTTATTACATAGGAGTTGATCTGTCCCTTTAATCTCCCTTTTAATAAGTATAAGGTAGATGAGAGCATAAATGACAGATGGAAAGAGAGGTTAACATCTGTTTTCTAATACCTTGGTTTGCTCTTTCAGCTGGTAGTGTGTGAATTAGAGGCAGCTCCTTACCCAATTTTTAATCAAAAACAAAACAAAACAAAAAGACCATTGCTACATAGAGTAGAGGGCACATTCACTATCAACAGTCTTGGGGAAAGAAAAATATCTATATGTGCATGAGGATGTACTCTCAGTTGTAGAAAGCAAAGTTACTTTGCTTGTAGTCACAGCCAATTCCCCATCTCCCCCCCCCCCCCCATACAATTTTATTAATGACTGCCTCTCCAGGTTACTCTGTACCTATGTACAATGGGAAACTCTCTAGCTTGATATTTCCTTCTATCCCTTTTCTTACTCATAAACAGTACTATCACTACACCAAAAACAACAACAGCAGCTCACAGCTATTATCAGTGCCCACGTATAGTGAAATGACAAGGCGATGATTATAAAGGCAATGTCTGTATCAGGTATCGCTCTTCACATTATCCTCCAGAAGTCAGTCCAGAATCTCACCATCACCATCACCCCACCCCACCTCATCCCCTTCTTATTCTGTATCCTCGCTGTTTGAGAGTCACACCTAAACAGATCCTACTTAAAAAGGCCAAGCTATATCCTCTAAACCCTCATCAAAGAAGCCCACCGTTTCCCAAAGATACATCCATACATGATCAACACAAACTATTTGCAAGTCTGACATCATTTTCCTTAGTTTTCCATTTCATATGACCTTTACTATGGAAAGTACCATTCTGATGCAATCTTTGGATGTGATTTTATGGAAAGTGGATGAGAGAATCTACAAAGACTGTTTCCATTGTTTGGTCAACATCCAAAGTACAAAGAGTTCATGTATTCATGAATAAAACTCCTAAGGTAGGTGCACTCTATCTGAAATATATCTATTTATATGTTTGTTTGGGTTTTTTTTTCAAAAACAGATTAGCATTTTTTGGTAAAGTATGTTGACTCTACAGTGCTGTGCTACTTGAAAACTAACAAAACATGTCCTATTGCCTCCATAATTCATATTTTAATAAAATCAAACTGCAAGTTATCTCTGTTATTCCTACTGATAAACAGAGATGTTTTCTCTTCATTTGTTGGTTGATCAAGAGCTCACTGCTTATGCTCACTCATGATCTCTACAATCTTGATATGAGCAACATATGAGCCACTCCAAGACTGGGAACAGTGTTTGTCAGTAAATATCACTTCCAGGGGGCTGTCAGTAAAGTTACTCATCTTTAAGGATTTCTCATCTTAACAAACGGATTTCTGATCTTAACAAAAATAAAACTTACACCATCATTTTATTTTCTTACTAATCAGGGTGTTGAGCACAGGTTGTAAGTTCTCAATATTACTGCTATTTCATTTTGTTTGTAAAAAAAAATTAAAAATGTATCTTTCTTCATATCCATAATAATCACAAAGTGTGTGTGTGTGTGTGTGTGTGTGTGTATTATAATCACAAGGTGTTTGTGTGAGTGTATGTGTGTGTTTGTGCGTGTATGATAATCACATGGTGTGCGTGTATGATAATCACATGGGTGTGTGTATGTCTGTGCACACCCACACATGTACACCTTTCTAATCAGACATTTAGTAAAGGTGTGAAGTAAGTTAATATCACACATTATGGAAGCACAGTGTATGAGTACAGTGACTTCACATCTGCATTAGATGACTGACAGTGTAGTGACCTACAGTGTATATGGACAGTGTAGAAGACCTACAGAGTAGTGATTTATAGTGTAAATGAATTATAGTGTAATGACTTACAGTGTAGATGACTTTATGGACAGTGTACATGTAGATGACTTACAGTGTTGTGACTTACAGTGTAGTGACTCGCAGTATAGTGACTTACAGTGTAGATGACTTTACAGTGTAGTGACTTACAGTGTAGATGACTGACAGTGTAAATGACTTACGGTGTGTGATAATGACTTACAGTGTAGATGACTCTACAGTGTAGTGACTTACAGTGTAGATGACTGACAGTGTAAATGACTTACGGTGTGTGATAATGACTTACAGTGTAGATGACTTACAGTGTAGATGACTTACAGTGCAGTTGACTTACAGTGTAGATGACTTACAGTGTAGTGACTGGCAGTATAGTGATTTACAGTGTAGATGACTTACAGTGTAGATGACTAACGGCGTAGTGACTTACAGTGTAGTGACTTGCAGTATAGTGACTTACAGTGTATATGACTTACAGTATAGATGACTTACAGTGCAGATGACTTACAATGTAGTGACTTACAGTATAGATGACTTACAGTGTAGATGACTTACAGTGTAGATGCCTTACAGCATAGTGACTTGCAGTGTAGTGACTTACAGTGTAGATGACTTACAGTGTAGATGACTTACAGTGTAGACGACTTACAGTGTTGTGACTTTACTTGCAGTATAGTGACTTACAGTGTAGTTGACTCTTAACACAGTGTAGTGACTTACAGTGTACAAGATGACTTACAGTATAGTGACTTACAGATTTGGTAGAGATTAAATCTAAATTAAGTCACTGATTACTGTATCATTGCAGCATGATGCCAAACTGATTAATTTTTGTAAATTAAAACTCAGCATCAATCGTGTTACAAGAGCCATCTGAAATCATGACACAAAAGTAAGGTTATGTTAAGACCACAAAATGTTTTATTTCATGCACACATCATAAACTAGTACATGTACATGTTGATGTATTATTCTCAACTGCGTAAATTATGGCTTGATTGTATACGATGTAATTACCAAACCTGGGAATAATGTGTTATTGATTTGAGCAGGGACCAGCATATTTGTATGAATGAATGAATGAGTAATGAGTAGGTCAGTGAGTCACCAAATCAAGCAGTAATCATTTACTATGCCTCATTTCAATGCCTCCAGTCCTGTGATTTTTCATAATGTGTACTGCAGGCATTTAAGACACCTTGTAGTGGAAATAGCCTTCTTCAACCACACACTGTGATTGTGTGGGATCTTACATGTAGCTCTGACAGATATTTCAAGTAACTTATCCTTATTCAATTTAGTCCAGTCAAAAGACATTGTAACATAAAAGATATTCTCCAGATGAATACGTCTGAACAAATACTGGATAGTCTAAAGAATAAAATCATATAAGTCTTACACAAAATTTAAAAAAATACAGATTTGGGTGAACTTTAAACCTGTTTCTCAATGCTTATGATTGGGTAGAAATGCAGCCTAAATACGCAGTTTTGTTTCAGAGAATAAAATGATCCCTAGGCAGCAATTATCAAAATCAGTGAAGACCTAAAGGAAAAGGCCAGAGAAAAAGAATACAGGTGTATACACTTCTATTTTACCCCCTCCCCCTTCCCCCCCCCCCCTCCAAAAAAAAAAAAAACCCTCATAATGGAGAGTTCACTTGACACACAGCAGCAGCTAATTTTGTGCGCAGAAACATAGTTTACATCCACAGGAGGTCAAGTTTTGGTAACATTTAAAGGGACTGTACAGTACTGGTTGAGGTGGGGATTCATGTTTTGAACATTCCTGTGAGATAATGAGAAACCTCTTATGAAATATGAAAGAGCATGTAATTTTAAGAAGGATTCAACATTTATTTGACAAAAACTGGTTTTCAAATGGCTGAGATATCCAAAAAAGTGATGATAATAAAAGGCAACAGGCCACATCTTTTATTAGGATCTCTTTGTTTCACCTTGTTTTTTTTATATTTCAGCCATTTCAAAACCGATTTTCATCAAATAAACTTTTGATACACCTTAGAATTGCATGCTCTTTGACATCTCATACTGTAGAATGGTTTCTGAATATCTCGCAAAAGGTTAAAAGCTAAATCCTCACCTCAACGAGAACTGTACACACCCTTTAATGTGTAAAATGCAATGTTCTGCAACATGTGAGGTGTTATTTGAAAGTATACACATGTGGAGAATTACATCTTAGCACAAAAGGTTGGTATTATAAATACAAATGATGCACAGGTTTATGCGTCAGTAGCTTATTGTGTGCATAAGGTAACTACAAGGAATGCTTCACTCACGAGGCGAGGGTTAGGCTAAATTCCATAGTTACCACATGCACACTATTCCTTCTGATGCATGAAAAGACACGTACATCATTGTTTTATAAATCAGTGACAAACTTTGCCCGAAATCCATTGTTTTAATCATATTTCTGACATTTGCAAGTCTTTCTTTTTGGATTGTCAAAGATGAAACCATCACTTATGCATGGCTAGTCATCTCTTGCCATGTGTACAAATGTTTGCCAAGTGCCTGAACACAGGCCACTTGTTATTATTGTATGAACAGCAAGCTATATCTTGCTAAGTGTGCGAATGCTTGCTAAGTGCACAAACTATTTGTTACAAGTACGCATGACAACATGTTTACTGTGTCTATTGCCAGTGATCAAGTGAGCTGCCAGTAAAAATTGATTCATGGCTCTCTACTCTCTCTATCCGCTCTAAAAAACACACTGATAAAACCTTGAGCCCAAGATCAAACTACAGTTTGAAACACATGCAGAGATTAAGAGCTTTACACTAAACAGATGGATGAGGCACAGTCATCTATTTGTATAATAAGTAACAATCATGATAAGCAAATTAATGGATTTTTGTGTCCATTTTTTTTTTTTTTTTTTGAGGGGGGAGGGTGTATGCCCTTATTTTTTTTTTCTCCAAATCATGGCTACTACTAAAACACTGAATAATCAATGCTTTAATATCTGCGTCGATTAAGGGCAATGCGCCCTTAATGATAAAAAAGATGATGATTCGCTCAAACCCATCACAATATGGTAGACTCATCTCTAAGTGAGAGGAGAGTGGTGTAGAAGGAAAAAAAAAGGGTCTATCAGTCTCCTGTCTACTGATGAGCTAGCTAACCTTGGAGTCTCAAGAGACCTGAGGAAGGTACGAAGGAAGATTGTCTACCAGTCTCGAGTCCTACTGATGAGCTAGCTAACCTTGGAGTCTCAAGAGAACTCTGAGAGGTGAGGAGGAAGTCGGCCATCTTGTATTTATTGCATTCCATCAATATTTCATGGACTTTTCACAAACAAACTTTCTGTGAAGGATTCTCACTCTCCTCCAAATGGTCACATCATTCAGTTCAAGTAATCCCATATCACCCTTCTCCCATGATACCAACTCAAATCAAGCCTTTTTGCCTGCGGCTGGCTGAGAACCAAGTTAAGCCATACCAAGAATAAGACTGGCTTTTTACAGTAAATATTTCAAAGACAGAAACAACAGAAATCCCCACAGCAGTGTTTGTATCATCTCATGAAACAAACAGTAAATATTTCAAAGACAGAAACAACAGAAATCCCCACAGCAGTGTTTGTATCATCTCATGAAACAAAAATAAATCAGAATTTCCCAAGATGAGCATTTGAAAAATGAAGTTCTACAAAAGTTTGTGAGGGCAGTAAGAGCATTCACAGAGTGTGCAGATTTCATCAGAAGTACTCTGTGTCTCTCCATCAAAAATGTATGAAGTACTTGAATCATCCACTTTTCTGTGGAACAAAAGGAATGTCAGCTGTGTGTTTTTTTGTTTTTTTTTTACGGAGAATAAGGGGTGAGTCACAAGTCAAACATATCTTAAAGTAATCCTCTGGGCATTTCAAAATATCAAAATTACACTTTTCTTTCAGAACAAACAGAAACAAAAAAACACACACAAATAGAAATTGTACTCCAATAGAACAAGACTGCCATTTGTTCTGGTGATAACTACACAATGTACATCAACACATCTCTCAATAAATATATCTTTTTTTTTTTTCTCCCACTCTAAGTTCTCTTCACAACACATTGATGGTTTTTCCTATCTCCACAGAGCACAGTTTGAGTTCCAAATTCTGGCCCAGTACTCTCTACTCACAGTAAAACTTGACCTACAAATTTAACTAATCGCATGATCTGCTACATGCAGTGACTGAAAAGTGTGATCGGTGCATTTTCATCAAGTCCCATTGCGATCTAAAATCTGTTCAAATTGTTCAGGGAGAAATAATGCACAAGAGATATCTCCTTCACTGCACACAGCTAAGCTGCTTTAACGTCTCTAATTCCAATCTCCTGCACATCGATAGACCTGACATTGACACAAGGGAAATGACAGCATGGTGAAATTCTGCTGGTCGATAACAAAACAATCAACACTAAGTGATCTCCTTGTTTGGACACCAAGTATCATTGTCACACTTCACTTCTGCACGAGTGCCATTGCGGTACAACAAAATGCTCTCAGCAGTGAACAGGGTGAGTGATGGAATTCACCTCTTTTTTTCTCCATCCCAAAACCCTTTCCCTGCCCTCGGGGAATCTGCTTTTGCCTCAAAGCCCCTCAAGTGGATACCTCATCAATATCGCATCACTTCAGATGAACTTGATATTGAGTACTTAACAAGTGTGTGTGAGGTTTTTTGCTCTCTCCATTCGGTCTTTCCTCTGGAGACGCCCAAATATATCCATTAATTGACTTTATCCTGCTGGCTACACTAGTCTTAATTCAGACTATATGTAAAAACAAGATGTGAAGAATAAACTAACTTAACCGACCAGTATACAGTATGGAAACTGGATGGCAGAACATTTGACATTCAGGCTGGGGGAACAAACCTAGGTCTCCAACATCAACACAGTTCTTGTCATCGCAACACTTTTTCCCCCCATAACGAAAGCAACGGTTTGCTCTTTTCATCCTTGACTTGATGCAATGTGTGCCAACAAGCCAATTACCCTAGTATCATCATCTCATGAGACCCAAGTTCACCTACAATCTTTGATTTCCTGAAGAAAGATAGTACACATCTATATACATTATTTACCCACATATGAACTTTTAATGCTGAAAACAAACTGTGCTAATTACACGCAATAAGGGATATTTATATTTATACAGTGATAAGTTTGAATCCAAACTCGGTTTATAGTATCAATCCTGCACAGACACTTGTAAGCAACATTTAATAGCTTTTATAGAGATGTTTGAATGTTAATTTTGATATCAGCAATATTAGAGTTTTTCACTGAACAAGTGAAAGATGTCAAACAGGTTCTGTAATACTTCAAATGCACAGATTGTTTCTTCTTTTTTTTCTCAACAAAAGCAGTAAAAGTTTGTACCATGACCATAATTGCTGGATGTAAAGTCATGAAAACATCCATCATCTAAGCTAGAACATGACTCGCAAAAGTGAGATATTTACAATACATGCCTACAGGACTTTTTAAACAATGCAAATATAATACAAAGCATTCATCTTTACAGCTCTGCAAAGTTTCCCAGTGTGTATTCCATTCAGTCAACTAGACTCCATATGGGATAAGATAAAAGACTTGTTTATTTTCCTCCTCCGCTTCATTGATATGCTGTATACTTTCTTCTCTAAATCTGAGAATCTTGCTTTCCTGACGTCTCCTCAAACAGGAAGCTGTATTCTCTGTCTGATTGATTAGCCTGTATCTGATCTACTACAATCCCTGACTAGCATGGCACAAACTAATTAGGCTGCTGGCTAGGGGAAACATTTTCCACCATTGCAGCAAGTTCTAGGAAGACAAACAAAGTATAGCTCCTTAAACTAGAAGAACATCTTGATATAAGGTACAAGAAGATTATCCTAGTTATACTGGTGCATGCATTCAAATGTCAATTTATGCTTTGTGTTCTGAAGATGCAGATGCTTTAAGCAAACATGACATACGAGAGTACAAATTTATCCATTAAAAGGAACAGACATATTAATCTTTCATGTCAGTTAATTCACCTCATTACATTTCAGTTGACAAGCCAGATGCACAAAATATATGTGGTATACACAGTACACTAGTACACATAAATACACACAAACATAAACCCCCACAATCTAAAGTGAATGAGTATTACATTTCCTGGGGGTTTTCAGCACAAACAACTAATTTTCACACTGTCACTGCACAACAACAAACCTTGCAAATGTATGGATTCTGTTTTCTGCCAATAAAACCATTATCGACTTAACTCTTACAAATTTTAGCTGTGCTAATATGGCCGACTTTGTTGCTGTTGCGGATGTTGTTGATGTTGTTGAAGTTGCTGTTGCTGCTGTTTTCAAGGCAGCCAAGGATTCTTATTGACATTATTTATCTTGCAGCACTTCTGTGAAGAGTAAAGTTAAGGTAATGTAAAGATAAGGAAATACATAACAAATTAATCCCATCAGGGTGGTTCTGGAAATGGAAAAAGTCTCCCGCAAAATACCATTTGATGATATGATAATTTACATCAGTTGTTTGATAACATAGCAAATTAATTAATATCTCTGAAAATATACTGTTTTTTAATTGTACAACAAATTGTACTGACCATATCTGGAACAATGTTCTCCTCAGGCGCGGTGGAGCACCCCAATTTGCATCTCATTATCGCCCCGTTCTATTTGAATTTCCAACGGGCATCCACGGCTGCCCGAAACAGTGTGCATGAAAAAGTCAAATCTTTACCTTCTCCTTGTGCCGCTATGCGTGCCGCTAGTAAACTCAAACTTCCCACACTATCTAAGTTTTTAAAAACCTTCCTTCTGATGAAAAAATTATGAAATTTGCTGCACTAGACCTTGAGATATTAAAGCGTTTCGAAAATCACCTCTCGCAAAACATGCTCTCTGTTTTTTTCCGACTGGACTATGGCCAGGCTCCAATGCGTTCGAAATTGGCAACATAAGTTCATCAGGCCTCGTACCATATATGGTGAAAGTTTTCGCTTGGTTCCACCTGTACTTTTTAAAAAATCAACTTGTTTCTACAGGGTTTGGAATAGAAAATTGTAGTCAAAAACAATTGAAAATGACGTCATTTCTTTTCCCGTAATATTGGGCATGCATGGTACGTGAGATTCAGGATTTCGTGCTCATTGTTGGTTTGCATGTGACGCAGTCAATTTTGCTGAGTGTCTCACGGCGGTGACTGCTGAGCTGCTGCCGCGCACGCTGCATGCAGCAATGCGTTTGTGTGCTGTGACATGCAACGCTACAGTGACGCGATTATATATACATGGGACCGACCTGTACGCTTTGCGTTCGTGTTATTTTTGACATCACCTTCTGTTTTTTTCCGACACAACCATGGCCGGGAATATTACGGTATGAACTTTAAAATGCAAGCAGATAAATAAATTTCGGTGTACTTTGTTCGAATGGCGCTTTGGTTCCGCAATCACACTTCGTGAATTTTAGGATGATTTTGGAGGCATATTTTTGGTAATTTTGCTCGCCAGGTTTTCACTAAAATTTCACATTTTATCATTGTCAAATCCTTTAACATGTTTTATGTACATATTCGGACGTGTTTTCAAATTCAAACTAACTCAATTTTAATCCGAAAATAGGTTTCCTTAAATTGTTATTAGCTTGAGAAGTTGTTTACTTTTTCTCAACTACGCGAGTACATGTTGTTTACTTTATGCAAATGAGGCTCGGCTGCCGATGGATTTCTGCGAGATAATTGGGGTGCTCCACCGCGCCTGTCCTGCACATAGAATGCAACAAAGAATCAAACAACTTTCTTGACTAGTGGTAGAATTTTGTATCCCTTTACAGACATGGAAATATCCTGCTCCTGTTGTTTATGTACATTGGATTTCACTATATTTCTTGCCAGTCTATGAGGGGAAAAAAAAATCATCATTTAATGGCCAGTGATGACATGACCTACTGTAGCCATTGTGGTTATGCAATATAGGAAGATGAGATTCCATGTGATCGATCTCACTGTGATGCAATCATGTAGCAGTCGCATGATAGTCAGTGCATCAATACTTCAGTAATGGCAACACTCACTAATACTCAATATTCAGATGCTCTGTTGTCATGAAGACCTTTCATTGCTTGAAATAACTTGAAATACTGTACGAGCTGAAATTTTCGCGGTGGTTTTATTTTCGCGAATTTCGCGAATTGCCTTCGAACCGCGAAAATAACAACACGCGAAAATAACAACGCGCGATTAACTAAGTTCAGTTAGACCCTCGTAACCGCGAAATTAACAACAGGCGAAAATGTCCTCTAAGTAGCAATTCGCGAAAATATCTGTACGCGAAAATTTCAGCTCATACAGTAGTAGGGGTATCAAAATATACCCCAATGTTTGAATCTTTTATACTTTCTCACATACAATAAAAATCTGTTTCTCTCTCTCCCTCTCTCTCTCTCTCTCTCTCTCTCTCTCTATTTTGGTGCATGTCTGTGTATTGTGTGTGATTTGGTTTATTGATATGGAATGTAAATAATTAGCGTAGAGGTAATCTTATGGCTAAATGTAATATTGGCATACCCTGATATAGTAAAACTCATAAAGAAACACTGAAGAATGCTTGTGAGCGCCTACAAGTCCTCTACATCCTCACTAGCTTAATTACGTGTTCTCAAATGTAACCCTACACTAGACAAAGACTGACTGAAAAGCTTATCATATCTTACAACCAAAGTGAGTACATCATGGTCCTTGGTTTGTTTGTGTCATTGAAAATGTCATCTCATTGATATATTCACATCTACCGCTGATTCCAACACACTCCATTCATCACTCCCACACACCACCTGTCCCTCATATTCAAGACTGCATTATTCACAACAGTCATACATCATCATGACCAAATACCTTTCACAGCCGCGTTTGCTACAAAATGAATCGCTAAAAGACCATTGAAAGTGAAAAATGATAGATGAAGTGTTATCACAATCAAATGGACAACTCACCATTAAGTCTCTGCAGATTAGAAAGTCTGTGCTTGTATACATTTGCCTCCGGCATATGGTTCATAATAAGATTTTTTTTTCTTGGTCATTTTCCAATCAATTAGTGCTTGTAGTCTGCCAGTGCATATTAGTGGCATCCTTTTCTTTTGATTAACCCTGAAATCCATTGAGCGTATAAATTCCTGTGAAGAAGTCACTTTTGGATTTGCTAGGGAACTTAGACTCCTGTTTCTGTGCGTGATTTAAACTATGATATTACTTGACCTGTCTCATTCCAGTACACAGCAAGAAAATTAGCATTTTGTCAGAGCTGCCAATTTTTGTAAAAGCCTTTCAGTACTCTGATGGTTGAAAATCAGTAATTTCTATCTTTTTTAGTGAAAATCAGTAATTTCCACCTTTTTTAGTGAAAATCAGTATTCCTTACCAGTGTAATAGAACATATCACAGACACTGATTTCTAAAAACAGTAATTTGGTTGTAATCTTCAGTATTCTTCTCCAATTTCAGTAGAAATTACTGAAAATCAGTACTAGTTGGCAGCTCTGTTTTGTCCATACCAATTTCCTTTGCATAATGTGCTGTTAATAGATCATCTAAATTGGAGTACTTAACATATTGCCAGCCTGGGCCCCTGCCTACCTAAATTAGCATCCATGCCACTCAGTACCTGAAGGAACCCTTGTCTGCATGTATTACCATAAATCACATCACCCAGTTCCCACAGCTCCAATCACTGTACAGAAGTCAATTGAATAGCCCGGCCTGAAGACAGACAATTTACACAATAGCTCCTTCACCAAGCATACCGCCATGTGCCTCTCATATTGGGTTACAGCATATTCATTGCCTGGAAAGTGAATCATAATCAACTTGTGTATATTCACTTTGATAAAGCAGCAAATGGAAACAAGAAATTTCACTCAGCTGCTATTAGTAACAGAAATCTGGCCCGACAACCTGACACCAAAGCTATCCAATCAGAAATAGATGGAGACAGTAGATTACTTGCAGTGACCATGTGGCACAGTTTTGCAATAAAACAGTTTTCCAAGTTTAATGGACAAGTTCACCTTAATATGTGTGGTTATTGAATGAATGCAGTGAATATAAGTACAACACATCAGTAAAAGTTGGAGGAAAATCTGACAATCTGTTCAAAATTTTCAAATTATTGAAGTTTCAGTGCTGCTATCTCTGGATGAGAAAACTACTACAGTTTGTGATGTCACATGTGTAGAATGGTATAAAGAATATATAAAGACAATTACACATACCCTCACTTTCTCTCACATAATAAGAGAACACCTAAGTTGCCTCTTGCATCACATAAGCAGGGGAAATAATATTACCCTTGACATATGTCAGTAACAAGTGAAGGGAAAGTGAATTTTTCATAAAATTTAAATTTTGTGGAACTCTCTTTATATTTTATTCATCATTCTGCACATGTGACATCAAAAACTGTAGTAGTCTTCTCATCCAGCAATCACAGCAATGAAAACTTCAAAGAATCATAATTTCTGAATGGATTGTCTGATTTTCCTCAAACATTCACTCAAACATCCAATTTTGAGAGGAGGTTTTTACTACCTGTTTCAAAGAAATATTGTTCATTAAGATGAGACAAATAATTGCTTTGGTAAACAAATATGCTTTATTGGTAACACTTATTGATTTTTCAACTAGGTCTACATACATCAGGGTCAACAAAAAGAATCACAGATCCTTTCTGAAGATGCCTTCGCTAAGAGAGATTGATAATGATAAAATGGTCATGGTATATCCAAGATGAGCAAGATAATTATAACATTGTTGACAAGGTGTTTACAAGCAGCTGGTCAGAGAGTTTACACTGCCTTTATCCTACAACAACAACAACACAACACAACAAAAAGAAGAAAAAGACTCTCATCAATGCAGCAAATAACTATAGTACAGAGACCTGGGCACAGTAATGGCTTGCTATAAACATCTGGAGGGAAGATTTGGATTTGGGGTTGAGGTGAGACATAAATCTAATATTCAGTGCTGAATTTCCACACTGCTGACCAATCCACACAAAGTTTTTCTCAACTTTTGCTGCCATGAAGCAATTCAAGCAAATATTCCAGTGAACTAATAGATGCTATGGTAATAAATGAAGGGAAAATAGGTCACTTCTCTCTGTGCATCTCAGTCTCTGTTTTTCTTGTATAGCTAAATGTAGTCTTCCATCACACAAACCATCCCAGGACTTGCTTCAATTACATGGTACAATGTCTCAGAGAGTCTTTGCCTTCAATATTAAAGACAGTCATTACACAAAAGCCTATACCAGCTTTGTGAAACATGATATCACATGAAACGGGATAACATTAGATATCATTAATGACTGACATCATACATAGTTTTGCAATTCTATCAAATATACAAGCAAAAAGCAATGTACATGTAATACTTCTAAGAATATTGAAAGAAAAAAAAATTCTTTTTAGAAACAGGAGAGCCACTTCCATTTTGGAGTATATTTGGGCAGATAATTAAGTGCATCATTATCAAAACCCATTTCCTTATGCCTTATTCACATCATTCAGACTGTAAATTCATGCAGTCTAATCTATGGAATGATTGAATAATTAATGCACAGACCTACTCTCCTGACTCACTTGGTAGCAGGCATCCTAAATGGCAAAAGGTTCCCATCAATACAGAACCCTAACAGCCAATAAGATGGCAATCAGAGGATTTTTATTAATATTGCATTTATATCTGTTCAATTAATAACAGATCATTCTCAACTTTATCACATTGATTTTCCTAATCTATAAAAACAAAATGTCAGTAATCAGTATAATGGCATGTTGAAAGTATTCCACATTTGCTTTGATCTCAATGAATTCTGCCGCTAGATGAAATAGAATTACACTCTAGCAGGCCAAGGATATATATATATATATTTTTTTTTTTACCAGCAGGCATGAAGCGAGCACCATAGATCGGTTGGAGGATTATGTGTACAGTTGCAATACAATCATTTAATCTATCATGTCCAACTGTGGTAGAGATTTTACTAAGAACACTTGCATAATTTCATAACATGACTGGGTTTATTAATCTCTACCAGTCAGTATGTGATCCATTCCCGCATTGCCTTGATAAAAATGGAGACATTACAGTTGGAAAAAAAAATTACATTAAAAAATCTGCATTTAAGGTAATATGGCTTAAAAACTAAAAGGTTTATGTTTCTTGAAATTATGAGTTTGATATCTTACCGCTCTCCCATTTGTTCCCAAAGTACAATAAATGTCTTGAAATGTGAAACTTTCAGATACCACGAGGCCTGTGCCTCCCTGCATACATGCCTACATGTGTAGATGCTAATTACATGCTAAGCACACTTCATTTCTACCAGACACATGACTCCAGCACCATTATCTACTACTTTCAGTCTGGTGTGGCACCATCTATACTGGGAGCAGGTCACATCAACTCAACTCCTCAACTCCTACATGTACATCATCCTCTCTCTCTCTCTCTCTCTCTCTCTCTCTCTCTCTTTCCCATCTACAAGAAACAAGTATCACACCTTACTCACCGTGGTAACAGCCTCACTCCCCCTGAACCTCTCCTTTTATCATCAAATCCACTTAACGATCCTAAAAGGGCTACTCACTAGAATGGGTCAATGTCCCATAGGTTGGGAAGATTCACTGATTTGGAACCAATACTCCTTAGGTGTCAGTATCTCCCCCAGGGTCTGCCCTTGCCTTCCACGACACCATGCTCTGTGTCCATCTTAGCTGAATTAATGGCTTCATTAAATGAGCTCAGGGACACTTGTACATGAAAACAGAGAAAGCTTTAATGCAACTTTAGAAGGACAAAAAATTTATCTGCTCCCATAACTTATTGCCACACAAACTGCAAAGGACCTGCAAGTACTTTGCAGTCCTCGCCAGGTTTCCAAAAGATTTACTCCAGTGTGGCTGATTAATGAATTCAGAGCAGGTCAACCATATTTTTTATCATAAAATCTGCAAAAAAATTATTTCAGAGTTTGCTGGATAGAAATAATCATATCCAGTATCAGCTGCTTGAAAGACAGGATCTTGCTCTCAAGAGCAATCACACACACATACATGCAAGAAGAATTTTGTTAACCCGTTGAGGAAGAGTCTCAAGTATACTCACACAAGTGTCTATGGGAAATGCGTGTTGTAGCAAAATCAACCCATCCTCAACGGGTTAGCAAATAATCTTGGCTCTGGTTTCCTAGGAACACAATATAGTGTTCTCATGCCACTGATTTGCTATGGATGTTGTGGCTTCCATATTGAGGACAAAGCTTTCAAACTGCAAAATGCTGGGTATGATGTAGTTGTTTTGTTTTTAAGTCATCCTAACAGCACATGCTGAAGTCGCCCCAAAGCAATGTTCTTCCCTGGTAATGTCACTGTGATAATCAGACTTGACTATCATCAGAGCAGATCTAAAGGTTGCAATTTCATTTTTATGACATGCATTCTTTTATTATTGTCGATCAAACAAACTGATCTCCCATAGCTTCCACAATAAATAAACTCTGATTCCCCTGTTTCCTATACTCAATGTCCTCTCCTGATTGTCCTGTGTAATATAATGGTGTATCATAAAATGTCTATTGCACATCAATAGTCCATGTCTTTCCATTAAAATGTTTCCATGATCATTCTCTTGACTAGACATCATATTTCATCTATCTTCTCAATCCCATACTCTAGAAAAATTTCTCCAGTATTTTGCACACTCTGTCATTTCCTTGAATTATTCATTTTCCCTTTACAAATCCATGTACTTTTATTTCTACTCTGAACTATTAGAACAGTTTGCTTTTCTCCATATCTATCTTTGACCCCCTCCCCCCCCCCCACCCCCACCCCACCCACCTAGCCATGATACATGAGATGTAATCCCCTTTGCACCAATTTTCTGCACATTTAGCACGCTTGGCTCCCCTGGCGCCATCACTAGACAAATTAGATCTTGTCGACAGGAGAGTGTTGGTTGGAATACTCATGCTCAGGTTGTGCCCTCTATGATATGGGAGGATTCAACACAGTCAAACTGAACTCATTTATTGGAGTATTTTTGTTTTGGTTTGTAACTCAACATTTACAATGTCAGAGTTGATGTCAACAAATACTGGGTGACTTTGTGGGTATTTTAATCTCTACCATTAGTCATAGCTATCATCATTCAAACTATTAAAAGATACTGCACATTGTATGCATAAAGTTTCACAACCTTTCACAAAGGGAATGTTATCTTCCTGCCATGTTATTTGCTTTCTCAAGCCTTTGAAATCCTAAAGTTCATCATTCCTCCACAGTTATCAGAACAATTGATTTTTAGATAACATTTGGCTTGATTAAATGGTACATAATACAGTATTTTCTTCATTTGATCTGTCTTTACAGCACTGCTTTCTTTTCTTTTGTTTTGTTTTTGCATTGTTCTTCCTGTGTACAGAAATATGCAATAAACATCATTACCTTTCTTTAGTTATCCTATATCCGTTGGTGTCCATCCAATAACTTATTCAATATATCAAATTTCCATTTTATTTCAAGTGTCTCACTATATTTGTCACAAAGTAAGAACAATTTGCCAGTGACGTATCCTTTGGTTTTCATTCACAATATAAAGTTAAAACACACACACACACACACACACACACACACACCTGCCACAAAATGATGTAAACCAGGTATCCGGCCTGATGTCTCAGATTCTGGCAATTCGAGCATCCTGTTATATCTTTCTTCCTTGAAGATTAACCATTAGATAAAGACAGCAGTAGAAGCTGGGACACCACACACAGTGGTAGAGATTGCCCCAGTCTCTTCAGGGAGGTGGACTCTCCCTTCTACCTCCTTGGTCTGTTGACAGTGAAAGTGAAGACTGTTGTTGATCCACACAAGCTGCTTGATGGAAACCAGCGGTGAATATGACGCTTACAAAACAAGAATGGCAAGATGAGATCTTGCATCTCACATACATTGTAGTTTTGTTTTTTTTTTCTTTCTTCTTCTTCTTCTTCTTCTTCTTCACACGTACAGTGTCTTCTCCCTTCACCCTACATTCACAAATCAATAAGAGAGAGTGGGGCTTGTGTTATCAACACTCTCTACTATCTGGTCTTTGGAGAAAAAAAAAAGTGACATAGAGCTTGTAAACAGATGAGACCAAGTAAGGGATAGCAAGGAATATTCACCAGTCTGCAAGTTATTATATCATAGCCCTGAGTCTTGCAAGAATGGACGGCTAGTATCACAGGGTAACACACTCAACATTATGTTTCTACTTCGACTGCTGGATATGTGTCAAATCATGCATTTATTATATTTTTGTTGGTAACAGCTAGCAAAATTTGTGCGAGACTAGAGCAAGGACATGGATGGACTAATAATCACTAGAAAATGATGACTTCGGGTATTGATAAAAATAGCATTTGTTAATATTTGAACATGTTTAGACTCCAGAGGGAGAGTATAATAAGTGTGGATGATTTCTGTCAAATAATAGACACTTTACTGGCTCACTGCTTAACAGAAAATATGTGACTTTCATAGTAGTAGGGCCTACGTACATGAAAACTAACCCCTTCCAACTTTCATTTTCACCCATCCCAAAAGCTACATAGGGCTACTATGGGAAAGGTTAATGTTCCACACATATAACCAAACCTAATTGGCTATCAAGGTCTTCAGGTTATGAACATTTCAGTTTTCTCACAAGTGACCTTTAAAACTTTTCAGACTCTACATTCAGCCTGGTAGTAATCACTGAATCTGAACAACCAGCTGATAGATGATGCCATAGCATCATCATCAAAAGATGAAGAAACTGAATGTTAGTCATTCAGTTTTACACCTAGAATCTGTTGCCCCATTTAACCCATAGAGGACGGGCTGATTTTGCCTCAACACACATTTCCCAATGGGTTCAAGACGTACTAAATGAAAGGACCCAGAGCTTATAGTATCAAGGGAACACATGTATACTGTTATCAACAAATTGTAAATCTTATCAGGTCAAATTCCACATTTCAGTGAAATGGTTCATGTGTTCTAGATGTAGAATAAGTTATTGTTACAACTGTACATGAATTTTTTAAAGTAAATGTACACTGCTGAGTCTTGCACATAGGTCCCAGAAAATGGTTCTAAATTGAAAAATCTAAGACTTCTACCTTATAAAGCTCATTGTATCAATATTAATAAAAATCATCGCAGCATATCACATTTAACCCTCTCCCCATTTGTGTGATTTACACACAGAATTATATCTTGATATCAAAACTGCCATTAATCATTTCTGCAATTTGCAACATCCTTCAGTGAAACTTACAGTTGAAGATTACTCTTTAGCTATTGATTAAAATTAACATTCTGCCATATAAGCTATTATCTTACGTATAGTATAGACAAGAACTATCATGTGCATTTTAATTTCACGAATCTTGGCTCTCGCGAAATTCACAAAATTAAAATGCATGTGAACATTACTTGTTTTACAGTACAATTCAAAAATAAAAGGACATCCCACACACACACAATCTGTGCATGCAGTATTATCACATACAGTATGGAAAGTGCACTTAACTCCATTTTTGGATCGTATTATAATGATCATCAATTGAGATGAAGAACAACATATTACAGCAACTATCTGATTGAAATGCTGAACAGTAATAAACATGGCATAATCAGTAGGCAGCCCAAGCCTGTAAACTTGTGAAATCCTCATGGTTTAATTAGATTGAAATCCATGTCTGTGGACAACGACACACATGAGACCACATCCAGGGCCATCAACCTTCTTTTGGACAAACTTTGACAATCTAGTCATACATGTAGGCACACGTGATAAAGCCTTCTGTGCACACGGGAATGGATGCTAATTGGAATTCCATTAAAAGTAGTTAATTTCATGCCATTACAGGCTAATCCCATTTCTCGTTAGAGCTGTACCACGCCTACCACTGCCAGTGATTCCTAACAACACACCACTTCTTACCACTGAATGCACTGTATATGTCTCCATTCTGAGAGAAATGATGTACAGTGTACATACACGTATGTACATAAACTCTTACAACTCTAATTAGCTTCCTAGATGCTTCTAAAATCTACAGGCTTTGTCATTTTGCTGTCTGTAATATGCATAGTTCATATAAAACAGATAAAGGGTTCTGGCTTATGTTTTTCTTTTTTGACCACAGAAAGAAGCTTCCACTATGCAAGGCACAGTATATGGACATATATGTTGGTGTTTTGAATCCTTTGTCCTTGACTTCAGCACAAAAACCACATTTACACCTACTAACAGCACAATTTTTAAAATCACGATATTTTGGTTCCATCGTTACACTTGCGCATTTGAAAGTTTGAGCTTCACGAAACATCGTGATTTTTTGGTCGGTAGTGCGCATGTATGTGTAATTTACCTCGATTCAACACGGTACACGAGTGGAAGCGGGGGCTATTCGTAATCACTGCAGTGCAGTGTATTTTGCTCACAGCTAGCTAGCAGGTTAGAACGTTGAGCCAGGGCTTTTTATCAGTCCAATGCACATATAAATTTGTGTTTCTTCTCGAGTGTAAACTTCAGGTAAAACAATATACCTTGCTATATTAGATCACATAAGTAGCAGGTGCGGAAAACTTCAGCTTAGTATGGGAAAGTTGATGAAAGTAGCATTTAGGAGGATCTTGAAATTTCGCCGATATGACGAAAGTGAGAAGTAGGACTTGAAGTTAGGACTGGTATTTCATCAGGCGACAGCAAGAACTCACCATTGTTTTACCGACATTTGTTACGTGCTCCTGTATTCCACAAAGTCAACGTCGTAAACCGAGAGCAGTATGGGCACTCCCAAAATCAACGCATTTCTGGGAGAACACTATTTTGTTAAGTCATTATGGGGTGATGATACGTGGTTGGAGAACTTCAGGTTTGTTACTACAGTGTACATGTAGTTTTCATATATACAATATAGTTTACTTCATCAGGGAGGTGAGAGACCACGAGCCGTTTACCTGTACAGCATGTACCCTGTACTCTGGCCAGCGGCCGACATACTCTCTACATGTTCCACAGAGGTATCGGGAGCGCGCGTAAACGCCCGGTGCAATCCGATACCGAAAGTCACGTGATGAAAAATCACGATATTTCTGCAGCTTGGGTTTACACTCGCTAAACTTCGCCTCAAACATCGCGATGTTCCAAAAAATCGCACTCCGGCTGGCGATTTTTCTGGAGATGTTTCGAGGGCGTTTGGGTGTAGTTGCTTAGCAACTTGCACCCAAATGTCGCCATTTTAGAAAAACAAGGAAAAGTAGAAATTACGCGGTGCGTAAAATATGTCCCCGCCGGAAGTAGCATTTAGTAGCAAAATGTACAATATCGGTAAAAAATCAAGGTCAAAGGTCAAAGAAGTCAAAGGTCAAAATTCTGTGTAGAAGTTTTGAAGCCCTCACCTAGTGCCATCACAAAAAGCAAACGGAATCAAAATCGGGTTAGAAAAGGCGAAGGAGTAGCATTTTGTAGCCAATGTACAATATAGGTCAAAAATCAAGGTCAAAGGTCAAAGAAGTCAAAGGTCAAAATTCTGTGTATAAGTTTTGAAGCCCTCACCTAGTGCCATCACATAAAGCAAACGGAAGTGAAATTGGGTCAGAAATGGCAAAGGAGTAGCATTTTGTAGCAAAATGTACAATGCAGGTCAAAAATCAAGGTCAAAGGTCAAAGAAGTCAAAGGTCAAAATTCTGTGTAGAAGTTTTGAAGCCCTCACCTAGTGCCATCACATAAAGAAAACGGAATCGAAATCGGGTTAGAAATGGCAAAGGAGTAGCATTTTGTAGCCAATGTACAATATAGGTCAAAATCAAGGTCAAAGGTCAAAGAAGTCAAGGGTCAAAATTCTGTGTATAAGTTTTGAAGCCCTCACCTAGTGCCATCACATAAAGCAAACGGAAGTGAAATTGGGTCAGAAATGGCGAAGGAGTAGCATTTTGTAGCCAATGTACAATATAGGTCAAAAATCAAGGTCAAAGGTCAAAGAAGTCAAAGGTCAAAATTCTGTGTAGAAGATTTGAAGCCCTCACCTAGTGCCACCACATAAAGCAAACGGAATCGAAATCGGGTTAGAAATGGCGAAGGAGTAGCATTTTGAAGCAAAATGTACAATATAGGTCAAAGGTCAAGGTCAAAGGTTACAACTGAAATTCTGTGTAACAGTTTCAAAGCTCCCATGTAGTGCTATCATATAAAGCAAACAGAATCAAAATTGGCTCATAAATGACAGAGAAGTAGCAAATTGAACATTTTGATCACACACGGACGCACAGACGGACGGACACATGGACACACACACGTACGGAGCCTGTTTCATAGTCCCCTGCTCGAACTCGTTCGGCGGGGACAATTATGATTTTTCCAAGCAAGTGTAAATGGGCCTAGAGTTAACAGAAATTTTCATATTTTTGTCAATGTGTTATTCCTTTGTAATACCGATAATCAATTCTTCTTTAAATTCTGGAAAGGTTTTACTATTGCAGACTAGGTATCATACAGTTCCATGGCATTTGCTCAGGACTGCGACAATTGCTTACATGAAATAACTGCATAAAGCCAAACATCAATTCTACCACAAACATAACCCTAACCCTAGTCCTAAAACCCATCACAACCCCAACCCTAACCCTATGTCCTTGGAGAAAATAAGACCGGAGCAATTGTTGCAGTCTGAGCAAATGTCATGTCACCGTATCACACAGGGCATCGAATGTCTTCATTACAGACTATACCTCAATATATGACCCCGTTTACAGTGCGGGGCCGGGCTCGGCCGCGGCCGAGCCGCGGCCGAGTCCGGCCTCAATTGCGCGGCCGAGCCTCGCAATTTTGTCCGTTTACACTGCTGGGCTCGGCCGCGCTTTTGATTCAAACCTTTCAATATTTTGTCGTAGTGGCGCTCTGCTTGTAAACAAACGCAATTTGGTATTGTCTGGTTTTCAGACCCTTTGCCAAATGAATTCCGTGGCGACGAAGTCGCCGTTCGGGCAAAGGCCTTTGCCGAAGGAAAAAATCCTTTGCAGGACAAAACCACCTTGAACTATACTAGTTTTCAACGTTGAGGGGGTTAATATCCTGAATAGCGAAAGATACAGGCAGAGAGTTTGGAAGCCAGACTAAAATTGGCCGCGCAATTGGCCGCGCATTTGGCCCAGTTTGCGTTTACACCAAGAGGAGGCAGGCCTCCAGAGCGAGGCCAAATGCGAGGCCAATTTTGGCCTCGCATTTGGCCTTTTGCGCGTTTACACTGAAGCGGGGCTGGGCTCGGCCGCGGCTCAGCCGCGGCTCGGCCGCGGCCGAGCCTCGCACTGTAAACGGGGTCCTAGACTATCCCATGATATGGGTTCATAGACATCAGATCCATGAGAGATCAAGCAGAATATAATGAACATAAAATTGCTATGTGTTCTTTCCACAATAAATTCATTACATTGCTTCAACCTGCAAGTGCTGTAAAGGTCATAAAATGAGACAGTTCCACATTTCCTGGAAAGAAATGAATACTGTGAGGTCAACACTGAATCAATTTTATAGACAACATCATCCTTTTTTAAACCAATGATTAACATCTGTTGAAACTTTCATGATAGATTAGAGAGGTTTCAGGGGTGTGAAGTTGACTGTTATGTATCTGTGTGCTTGCCTGGAATCTCTATATCTCATCAGTTGGCCATGGACACAATCAAATCTTGATGGACCAAGTTTGCAGGCTTGACTCTTTTGACGGCAAACCATAGTTGCTTTATTAACCATACCTCTAGACACCTAACAACAGAGAAACTGATGAGCAATAAAAGAGAGACGGTAGAGAGACATATGAGCCAAGTGTAGTCTACTCCCTAGACGTTGTGCTGGTGAGACATTGTACTGCCAAATAAATACTTCATACAGTATATGGTGGAATCATAAGTGAGTTCTGAATAGTGCACTGCAGCCTCTGACATGACAAACAAAGGGGCTCATCACATGACATATTGTACAAAGGACATTCACATAATTTCCATTTTTAAAACAAAAATGGTGTACGCACTTTGCTGAATTACTTCAAACTTCCTTCACTATTTGATATGCAGTGGGCATAATAAATGATCAGTATGGCAAGTGATGTAATTATAAGATACTCGATGAAGACAACTGGTCCACAAGGGAACAAAATATAAATAACGATAATTGATGAAGTCTATCCTCAAGTACAAGTACTTATCAGTGTAAATGTAACTGTAACAGTGTAAGTACATGTATAACCAATTTTTTATTCTTCACTTTGCTTAAATTCACAAGAACACCAAAATTGTGAATCAATTGTTACAGTTCTCTCTTGAAGACAAAAAAAAAAGATAAGGCTGTATTTCTACTTGTAGATGTTTATTATTCTTGGCATCACCAATCTAAAAGAGTGGGATAATGAGATTTCAGAAAGTAGCCATGCCAACATGGCTTCTCATGTATGACTTTAGTATAAAGGCCATCTCATTCTCATTGAGTGATTGACCAAATGGTCCTGTCTGACACACTCAGTCTGCCTACAGTAAGAGTACAGACATTATTAGATCATAATAACATGAAGACCAGACATGCCTGCATTGTAAAGACACAACATGGTGCCTTATCTGCTGGCAAAGGCTAGATAGACAAAACAAAATTTCAGATGAGAAACAAACCTGCTACTGGTGTTCAAGGCCAAGCATTCCGACAATGTGCCACCCCACTAATAGATGTCACAGTGCACAATGTTATGCATGCATGTATGTAAATCTACCTGAACTGGTGCACTATGTGTGTATACCCACAACGAGAGTGTACTTTAAACACCAACATCTATAAATTGTATGCACCCTTTGCATTACATTCTATTACCCAGTGTATAACCTCTATCCCTCTCATAGATTATGAACTCTAGAAATTAGAATATTTCTTCTTCTAATCAGAAATTATGATTTGGAAATTCAATTCAAGGAATGACAAGGGCACAGTTCCAACATTCAAGGAATTATAGGTAGGCTTTAACTTCATGGCAGTGCACTAGGGTAATTACAGTAATCACAGTTCATTTGCTCCAGACCTTGAATGTACTGCACCAGAAATTGTTCGAACAAGATCTAATATTTCTAAAATTAGGGACATGTAAAACATAATTTTTCAAAATGCATTCAGACTGGTCTTGGTGAGATGGGACTATAAACTTCACATGCACACAACATGCACTAAGGCAGAGGTATGTTATCTTTCTTTTTGTTTTCGTTATATATCACAAGTCATTTTGCATGCTACTTGTAGTGCGTAAAAACAAACATGTTTAGCAACATTTGTTCATCAAAACTGACACTTACAGTGTATATGTGATTCACATTTCACATTTACTTTAAATTTCATAATGATATAAACAAGAAGAAAGAATTACATGCAGACAAAATATGGAAACATGAAACTTTAAAACTTAAGATGCTTCAAGCTGCTTGTTCCCCTTGTCAGAAATGGCTGAATTTAACTTAAAAGTTTGCAGACAGTACCCCTTTCTTTCATATCCACATTTCATTTTAATTTTTGAGAATTAAATTCCATGAGCATGATAGTACAAAGGACACATATAAGATCACAACAGAGATTTTTTATTCCTTGTATCATAATTAGGAATCAAAAAGAACAAAAGAACCACTTTTTCCATCAAGCTTATAATTCCCTGCAGTTTGTTGTAGTAGCTGTTTCTGAGTAGAAGTGCAGTGGCCATCATTGCATATAATGATGAAAGACCCTCAGTATATACATCTCATGCTTTAGTAATAAATGTCAATTAGAATGCCAAATAATGACTATTTGAAGAGAATTATATTGAGATTATGAGTCCCTGGCCAGATATCATGATATTGACACAGTACCTTCATGTGGTGAGAGAGTTGGTAATATGTACAAAGTGCATGTTCAGCTTGCTTCAGCATCGATAAGCCAGAGGTCTCCTACCATTACGTATTTTCATTTTGCTCTCATTCTGCATGGAATGTTTGGGAACTATAAAACTGTGCAACATTTTCTAAATGTTCCTATGTAATCTCAATTATTACATGAGATTTTTTAATCAGTGTTCCGATGTCTGATGCAAAATCAACACATTCTTCATAGCAATGAACAGGACTGGGAATAGTTCACAAAACTGTATACATGCAAAAATCTGCAGACTATCATACTACTTTAGAAACATCAATCAGTACAAAGAACTTAATATGTTTGTTTGTTTGTTTGTTTTTTCTATAAATTTTTGTCATGGTAGGAAGCAACTCAGACAGGATTACATTTCTTATCCCTGGTATATAGATTTATTATAACGGTTAAGATTCAGGACCAAACTCAATAGCCAAAAATGTTTTGTCTCATTATGCCATATCTTAGATAAGAGTTACCTGTAGTTATAACAAAGGATATAAAAACTTTCCAAAAAAAAAAACTACACACAGCAATGTAAAGCAAATTCATGTAATATTTACTTCTATTTCTTATAAGGCAATACAGTTTCCTTCATCTTCATTCTTTTCACAAATTGAGAAATTGAGTGGTTGTATAGATCAGTGTGCCTTGCTTGAATCTTAAACTGTAGATGTAGGTTGAAAAGTGTGTAAAGAGGGAATCTAGAATCAGCAAAGACAGGGGGACTCTCATCTGAGGTGATGTGAGCATGAAGAATGTATATTAAGGCTTCGAAATACACATTCTGTTGCCAGAGAGCTGTCAATTCATCATCCCAGTGAGTGGTTCATGTTACACAGTATAATATATTCCAGATTTAGTTGACTTGAAGAAAATGAATAACCACATCCTGCTGGAGACAATGAACCATCATTTCAAGTCCATTTCTATGGGTATGTAAGACTGGCAAAAAATGTGATATCATCCTTAGTAGCAGTGAAAAAAATAAGCATGATGACTAGTACAACATTGTCATGATTTCAGTCATTGTGCAATGTATAAGACCCTTCATGTGTATTCATTTAACATTTTTTTCAAAGCAAATGAAGATAAAAGCTATACTACCACATGTACAGCTGTACTCACTGGATCTGTCAGCATTGACCTTGCATGTGAGATTGAGGCGAAGACAGCAAAAAGGTTGAAGAGAAGTCCATGGATGATTGTGTACGGCCGGATGCCAGCCGGCAGTAAGAGCACCACATTGACGGCAAATTGGCCATAGCCAATCAGGAGATAGGTCATTACAGCACAGATGATACCACATGGGTCCTATATGGAACCAGAACAAGAAGAAATAGATATTGGTTATCATCAATATGACTACTACATCACTAGGCCACTGGGAACAAGTACTATAATTGTCTGACACTACCTACTCAACTGAATGAATACGGTAATTGATTTAAAGCTTATTAATCATTTAGGTTACCTGGGAATTCTGTCATAAAGAAAATAACAAAAGCTCAGCAATTAATTGAATATAAACAAGTGACAATGGGACTATAGGGCAAAGATCATGCTTGTGGTTGTACAATGTATTATCTCAGTCTTGCTTCCTTTACTGAAGTACCACAAGAGAAATGATGGAATGTGATATACCTGGTATTCAAACCATCTAGGTGACAGCATAGAGAATTTACACTAAGCAGTCACTGTGAACAAAACAAAAAAAAAAAAAACAATTTATCAAATCATTATACATGTACCTGGGCCACCTGGAGAAAATTCTAGAATATCCATCAAACAACTAACCAGTATGAGTGTAACACTGTCATACAAACACTCAACACTATAGAGCACTGGCTATGGCAACTCTACAATAGAAATGCCACCCACACACACTTCTGAGTGTGTCACATGACCTAGAGCGAGCAAGAGAGATCGGGGGATTTCACATCTAAGCCTGATAGCAGGGGGAGCTGAGCTCTTTAATGGTCATGTGTAGACATACAGGCTTATCAGTGAAAACAAAGGGAATATCCCTCCACGGTGAGATTGGATTTCACTTTGTGCACAGCAGTCAGTACAAACACAAGGCTTGAATAATATGTTCAGAAAACTCTGATTAGCCATGACACTTTGACTATTAAAAACTATTTCGAGTTCAATGAGTCACAAAATGTGTGACAAAATATCAAATTTGCTTCATTTCACTACCAAAAATCATGTTATATCAGTAATACTGATCCTGATATCACATAAAAACGGCCAGTACAAACCACCAACACTCATCACAATGGGTCCATGAGGGACTGTCAGTTTTGGAATAAACATTACAAATACACACACATTCTCGTCAGCTTGTTGAATATTTGGTCAATCCTAATACTCTTCTTTAATAATCATTTAAAGGGGAATTCCAGACGATTTTCATGATTTCACATCTTGTAGGACATAAATCAAAAGCTCCATGTATAGACTTGTGGAATTTATTGTGGTTCTTGAGCAGAGAAAGAATGCTTTGAAAAACCTTAAACAAATTACACTGAACAAGGATGATGACATAGAGGCTCACATATTTCAGAAATGTAGCAGTGTAATTTCATTACAATTCCGCTTGTTTGCGATTTCACCTGTGTATAATCTATGCATGCCTTCTTCTTTTGTTCTGCTTCCTTGAGCCCCAACTCATGCATTCTTATGGTGACCCTGCCATGTCATCATCCTTGTTCATTGCAGTTTGTTATAAATTTCAAAAATATTCTTATTCTTCATCCCAATTATCATAAATTCTGAAACTCTGTCCTCAGTACAACTAATTCATAGTTGTTCAAATGAAAAAAATTTGAAAATCATGCGGAGGTCCCCTTTAACTCTTGCTAGAAAAAAGCCATAACTACACTCAATATAAGCAATTCAGTTAATGAAGCAATGGATCTCGCACTTTTATTTCAATTACAACAAAGATGAAGAAAGCAATTATGATAAAAAATTGCTTCTTCACATCACGCTTACAGATGAATGAAATCTCTGTAGTACGGTACAAAAAAAAAAAAAAGATAAAAAATCCAGCTTCTTCCAATCTTTACATTTGACTTGGTATAGCTTTTGTTGAATACTGGGAACTTTCTCAAACATACTGACTGTTGTCATTTTTTTAAAGTGATATCTTTCCCAAACTGGTGACAGTTTTCTGTATCACTTCATCATTATATCTGTCACATCCAACATAATGTGAATCAGCAAGTGATATGAATTATTCTATACAGTATGAATGAATTCTGCCAGAGTCACTGAACCTGCTACAAATCCTTACTGTGGAGATCATGAATACTGTATTGGACACTTCCCAGTCGTTCTAATTACCGGTAAGCACCACTAAAATATTCAAAAGCACACACCATCATAAATTCTATTTATTATCTTGTTCAAACTCATACCATAAACAATACCACAATCAGAAAAGAAAAGTTGACTTTCTTGTGCTATCTTAAAACACTGAACTGTCAGTTTCTCTGATTGGTTTTTTGGCTCCGAAATGTGTATGCACACAGCATGGGTTTATGTTTCCTTAGGTATACGCTGACAGATTTCATTGTCATGTAAATGATTTCTCCAGATCAACTTTGTACAGCCTAAAATCAGGATGTTTAAAGATTCAGGCCAACTTTGGGACCCACTCACGTCCAATATCAGTTGCATGTGAGTCGAGTCTCAAGTACGAGTATAAATGTCTATCACACTCTGTGTATAGGTGTAAATGTGACTTTACTGCACACAAAACACTTCATTTCAACTTTGAATACTGACAATTACCAAATATTTCATCAGCCCCACCAACCCATAATGCAATTTACAGACAAATGACTATCCCTCAGTTGAATAGATATTGTCAGAACAAGGGAATCCATCAAACAGAATTACAGCATCATAAACTTGAGCTGCTACAGTAGTGATGAAAGCTGCAGAAGTGTACCAGTCCATCAAACCATGGGACCAGGAAGATTCTGTGAGGAAGCGATAGTGAGTACCTGGTATCCTCTGATGACAGCAGTATTGTGGATCTGAATGGAAAGCTAGCGACACACACCACTGATTTGAAGCGCTTCAGATAATATCATGCACTGATGTATATCTCACTGTGAGTGTAGATATTATGGACTGCTCAGAGACTCAAGCTGAACCTACAAATCATGTATGCCTTTGGTGTGTACCTTTACTTAACTTTATACAAACACAGACCTGTACAAAACATCTACAAACAGCAGCTTACTATACTACAGTAGTTTGTACACAGTCCACAAACCTAGCTAAACACTCACGTAAACAAAAAATTATCATCCCACAATCTGTCACCTTTGCTTAGCCACACATGTACAGTATAACGGTGTTAATTGTCTGTAGCAAGATATTATCATCCCATAATCTGTCGCCTTTCCCTTTGGAATACATCTACATGTACATGTACAGTAAGACTTCCTCATAAATATGCAATGGTAAAGCTATGTATATGATAGAGCCACATTCAATTGAGCTCTGCTTATTACGACAGTCTCCTGTACTTGTTTTCTCCAGGTTGTTGTATGATTTTAGCATGCAATGCAATACACTGATTGTTTCCTAGTATGTTATGCTATTAGGAACAGTGATGTTACAGTATGAAAGTGACAATTCCTGTTACAGCTGTAGTTTTTTATCTTCTTCATTTTTTTTCTTTTTTTCTTTTTTTTTGCTTATTTTACTAGTAATCATCTTGTAGTGCTCACTTGTACTTGAAGGGAAAATTTACACAGAGCTCTAAAACCAAACAACACTACAAATCTTATTATGATTAGTGTTATACACTCTGTACGTTTGGCTTTCAGACTGTCATGTCCATTACTGCAACAAAGTTGAGGCTGGATTGAAGTTTAATTTTCTTGTATTAATATGTGTGATTTACATTTCTCCTAAATCATTTTGCATTCACTATACTTTGTTCCCTTATGATGACTGCATTGTACTACACCCAATATTTCCATTTGAATGATACTGAAAGAGAAAGAAAATAAGTGGAAAAAAAAACTAGAGGAAAAAATTGTTAGATAAAATTATATGTAACTATCAAGATTTCTTTTTTCCACGAAAATAATTTCTGATAACAAGCAGTACTGAAAGCTCCATACAAAAGCAAATTCAACTCAGATATGAACACCTGTAAGGTGCAAACCTGACTATTAATTGGAGCTGCCTTGTATCACCAAGGTAACTAACACCTGTCGCCAAAGGGCATCCTTCCCAAAGAAAGCACCTCACAGCAGCCATACCTGCATCCAGGGACTCAGCATGGAAAGTCACAAGGAGACACTCAGGTTTTAGATTCTTTTTTTTTTTCTTCTTCTTCTTTTTCTCAATCATTTCCTTTCACTGCAACTTGACAGTGTTGCCCTTCAGTGATTGCAGACTGATAATTGCTTGCCACAGGCTAAACATTTTGTTCTGACTGTGAAACATTATTATTATCATGTACCAAAATAACATGCTGACAGTAAGTTATTCTCTCTGCATATAATCATAAGAAATTTAGACAAAAATAAAACACCCGTGCAGCACTTACAACACTGTGGACAGCAATTTTTCTACCGTCAAGTCTTGCAAATACACTGTATAACATATGTCCCTTAGTGCACTGACCATCCTGCCCAGAAGCTAATCCCAGCATGGTGAATTCATGAAAGTTGATCACTAGTAAACATGGATTCCATACAAAGATTGGTATCTACTGACAAATTCTCCTCATATTCCTGTTTACCAGTGCACTCTCAGCTATCATCTCTCTTCCAGCATCCTTGTGTCTGTCAGCTCTCTCACATCCACTGGGGTTTTTTTTGTGTTTTTTTTTTCGTTTTTTTTTTTTTTTTTTTTTTTTTTCTGTTTGTGGCAGCCAGTCATTTCAGGCAGAGCTCCATTACTGCCAGGAGGAAAGTCAACCTCAAAAATTGATCAAATACTTGAAACATTTTTCAGAAAATGAAGGAATGGATCAGATAACTTGAAACCCAAGCCTAGGCTGCCATCAATGGCTGAAATACATGGGTCTTTCTCTATCTTTCTTTCACCTGTCCTCAGCACTGAATCCCACTCGGACAAATCCCCTTGAGCATGTTCTTGTTTGGTTCTCATTTTGGTTTTTTTTCCCCTCAAACTGCCACTGCTCAGGCAGGAGACAGTAGCTCAGATGGCAGGTTGGATGACAAGGGTCCTGCATCATGACACAGTTGCCATGGTTACTGCCCACCGTGAATTACAGTGAAGGGAACTGGGCAAATGGTACACTTGTCTATGGGCTAACAAGGTCAGTCAGAACTCACTAATGGACGAAGTATGCCAGACCACATCTTCCTACACCCTAGACTTCATCTCTATGATGATATCTCACATCCCCTTTCTCCCTCTCCCTCTCCCTTTCCTTCTTCCTTTCTCACTCTCTCTCTCTCTCTCTCTCTCTATCTTTCTTTTGTTCTATCACTACCATACTCCCTGAGCTTTTATCTCTACCATATATACATAGATCATTCTGTGCTGTGGTATATTGCAGATCTTAGTTATATAATCTGTTTGTTGTTGGGTTTTTTTTTTTTCAATTGTGGAGGTATGCATTTTATTCCTAAGAGAAATGAATGCTTGTATACAGTCATCCAGAATTATTCCATGAAGCTGCCATACTCCAGTTCCTTTCAAAACTTCCCTCGAAAATTGATTTACTGGTATTTAAAAAAAAAAATCATTAAAAAAAAAATATATATACATATTATGACTCATGTTTATGGCTCTGAGGACTGAATAAAACTTGTAGGATAAGAGAATTCATTAATTCCTTTGATAAATCAGCTACATAATATGCATATTTGATACTTAAATCAGCTATATCCATACATATATATACATATAATATATATATATATATATGAATCTTATATGTGGCACTCTCATACAACCTGGGATACAGGACAAAGTCTGGAAAGTACACAACACAGAATTAGCAATTCTTTTGTTAGTTTTCAAACCATTATTGTAGCACCAACCGATCATAACTTTTCTCTAAAATGTTCTTTTCTCTCAAATGTCATCGGTACTTTTTACTGCATCAGTAAGACAGATCTTATTCTTCAACTTTTATTCTTCTTGGAAGGTAAACTTGAATCTTTGCCAGTGAATTTGCTGATAAACTGCTGGTAGTTATTCTTACAAGTACATGGTACACAAGTAACTGGCACTTCATGATGTGGGCATCATAGACAATTTATGTAACTCTCATGCATGTACAGTACGGCAGGGTCTTCTGGAAGAGCAGTGGCAGCACTGAAGAGTCTACCCTGGATAAGGAAGACTTTATTAGATCATCATTATTATTATCATTATGAAGCACGGAGCCAGCCTATGATAACTTACATTTACAAGGCATTTCAGTTTCAAGTAAACATAGACTCAGACATTCCTGAACAAAACTGACTACAAATTTGTACTTCACACTTCATATTTCACACCTGATTGTATGCCAGTTAAACCAATGGATTGTGTACACTGTACCCATTGGCATGATACATCAGCATGGGTGAGCTAGAAATTGGATTATGAATATTTAATCAAGAAGAAACTCTTTGCATACTCAATACTTGTACACGTTTGGATAAATCTTTCATACAGATATTCATCTCTTGCCTCAATTGAACGTGACGCCAGCGGCTATTGAGGATACCAGCTTCAACTGACCACTCTAGTGTCTAAATTTAAGGGAAGGAAGAAACAGCAATCCCATAAACACTGCACCAGTGGAGAGTGCCTATTTATCATCGTCTGACAGCAACCGACAAAATTAAAATGAAACGGCCTTCCAGATTGTCACGCGACACATTCAGATTTCTAACAACACACACATCACCCTTTGCTAGCACCAGCAGAATTTGACGGGAGTAACTTGGGAAGTGGAGCCAAATGTAATGCCTTTCCCTCTAGGAAACAGAGGACAAAAGACTTGAACTGGCATTCTTTAAAATTCTTGTCATTTTATCAGAAAGAGACTGATGTTGCTTACAGCAGACAGTGAGTTGAGAAATAATTGTATACCAACAGACAAACAGATAGACAGATAAGGGAGACAGAGACAATCAAGAAAACAAACTACAAACACACATAAAAACTTGAGACTTGAGTATACCAATAAATGATTCAAGAGTGCTTGATCACTTTCCTATTTATACTGATAGCTTAGAAAGGTCAAGAG
Organism: Diadema setosum; assembly: GCF_964275005.1. Taxonomy (NCBI): domain Eukaryota; kingdom Metazoa; phylum Echinodermata; class Echinoidea; order Diadematoida; family Diadematidae; genus Diadema; species Diadema setosum. The sequence goes on along the minus strand of NC_092693.1, from coordinate 40,174,676 downwards.
TTTGTGAAGTATGAGGCTAAGGCTGCAAGTCACCTATTTCCAGAACACAGCTACTGTACAAACATGTACTTCTTTTTCTCATGATGAAACAATATTCCTCTTTGATTTATTATGTCATACATTCACTTGAAATACACGGGGTGTAAAAAGCACATGTATGTAAGCAGCCTTGAGAGCTTCTGCCTCAATACTCCAATCCGATGGAATGGAGAGGGCTAGCTGGCAGCACCATGTACCACTGAGGATCATCTTCATACTATTGGATCTCTCTTCATACTATTGGGTCTCTCTTCATACTATTGGGTAATTCCGTGAAGTTGGGGCACAAAGTGTGACATTTTAGCATAACTCAATACTAATCATGCTATACATAAGTATATATTATTTATAGGCTTTACATTTGTATTGAGACCATACATTTGCCTGGAAATTTTGTGTCATTCAGACTCAATTTTGATGAAGTTATTAAAACGATATGTAACGGTGTCCTGTAGCATGGTGATGTGTCATGTAGCATCGTGATAGTTAAAAATCTGGTCCTAAAAGACAAATTAATGCAATTAGCTTGACCAAAATTTGATATAAAATGCATAATTACTAGATTAGTCAGATAGCTAAATATCTTAACTCTCCTTTCCACAGTTTTACTTTTACAAGAAAATTACACAATGTGTCACTATGCTACGCGGTGTCCACCAAATGTCACAAAAAAGGACACCGCATAGCATCGTGATACATTTTGTAATTTTCTTTTAAAATTAAAACTTTGTACAGGAAATTTGAGATATTTAGCTATCTCATTCATATCTTGTAAATATGCATATTGCATCAAATTTTGGTCAAGCTAATTGCCATAATTTGTCTCTTAGGACCAAATTTTAAAATATCACGATGCTACATGGACACGTCACGATGCTACAGGACACTGTTACATACTGTTTAATAACCTCATCAAAATTGAGTTTGAATGGCACAAAATTTCCAGGAAAATGTGTGGCCTCAATGCAAATGTAAAGCCTACAAACAATAAATGTATAGCATAATTAATATTGAGTTATGGTGAAATGTATTTTTTAAATATCACGATGCTACATGGACACTGCCCCAACTTCATGGAATTTCCCTATTGTATCTTGGTTAAAAATTCAGAACAGTTTCTCTTGTTTTAATGCCCTACTGTATGACAGACTCTAAACATTTCAAAAAAGAATCTCCGTTTTTAAATACTAACAATTCATTTTTTTTTTTATGTTTGTATTGAACTATCACAGTATATTTTGTGTGGTTTAAGTTGCATGATAATTGTACTTACTGCAAGACATCTTTAAATCCAATACTCTCAAATTACAAGATTATGTTATGAACCAAAGGAAATTATATGACTTGATATGTGTCACTAGTGTTCGTTTAATGTTTATAGGCAATGCTGTTGACCTTCAGTTCATCTATCCACAAGTACAACTTGTATAAATAGCATTTTTTTCATTTCATGACAATGGTTAACAATACATGGTTTAAAATAACGACTCACAAGGAATACTTTATGTACACCAAGCAGCATACAGTCTGCATACAGACCTGACCGCTAGCAACCAAAATGTTTGCATTATCCATTGAATTCTTCACTCTTGCACTCACTCTTGGCAAGTCTCAATTTAAGATGGACTTTAAAATGACACTGTTATTGTACATATATGCTTTTTACCACCCTTACTGAATAATGGACATCAAACAGTCATTCACACTTTGTATCAAACTCCTTAAGTTACTAATTCAGGTATCCTTATGAATTTAAACCAACTTTTTCTTCGACATAATGGATTAACATGTAACTTTAATACACCACATACAATGAAGAGTGAGATGATGAAAGTCTAGCATGTCAAACATATCTGCAACTGGGAGGTACAATGTGTAAATGACATTAAACAAATAGCACACATGTATTTTCAAAAGATTACTGTACACAACAAATAGCATAATTTTTCACAAATTGAGACTTTCCAACGAATTCGCAAGTGGTTAAATTCACGACTGTGGTGTACAGTACTGAATGGAGAATTGTATGTGTGCACGTCACATTCGTAAGGATCAGAGTTCATATTTTTGTGTGTTTCTGAATTCACAAAAGGCACCCAACTTGCGAAATTCGTGAAAAGGAAAACCTCACAAAATATTTGCAGTATGCAGTAGTTGGTGATAAACATCTCATGGCAGTAAACTGTGTAAGATTCTATGCCAGGAAAATTAAAGAATAAGAAGTATCTCTGAAATCTGCTGGAACCTTTGTGTGTGTGTGTGTGTGTGTGTGTGTGTTAATAAAAGGACACACAAAACAAGCATGCATCGTATTTAACAGTCTGATCAAAAAATTACAAATGCTCACATCATGCTACTGATGGACCTTGGACAAACAGCAGAATGTTTGTCACCCACAGACAAATATCATATGATATAGAAACAACATGTAGTTGTTTCTTATCTCTTTAAAGCTGAATTCAGTTGATTAAACTGGCGCACATCACACTGGCAAAAGATCAAGAAGTTTAAGATCGTGATCTGTAAGATCTCGATCTTTTGCAGTGTGACCGCAAACTTCTGAGAAACTTCATGCGAAACTTCTTAAAAAACTTCCTAATCAAACTAGGGATATCATCCCAATCCCATCAAACTTCTCAATTTTTTGCCAATGCGAAGGCTTGAAACTGAAACTTCACAAAGTTTGTCACATGACCAGTCCACCACCTATTTGCAGGCTGTGCCTCTGAAGTGCCCATCATTGTGATGTACAGTGTACAGTGGACTCCCATTATAATGAAGTCCTCGGGACTGGCAGTTTTCTTTCGTTTTATATATAAATTTTGTAATAACTGAACAAATAAACAACATAGAGCTGATTATGTTGTGGCCTGAATTTTTACTTCATTGTAACTGGAATTTCGTGATAACCGTCTTTGTTGTTTAAATAATGGGAGTGTACTGTACAGGTGTGCATTGTTACATCAAAATTACCAGCTGTCAGACAGTGTACACTCTTTCTTCTTTCTTGCGCACACCCTCTAGCGGCCCAAACTTCTTGATCCAAAGATCGAGAAATGTGGCTGCCAGTGTGAATGGATGACAAAATATCGCAAAAAATTCACAATCTTTAACTTCTTAATCTTTTCCTAATGTGATCACACCTAGTGATAATGTTGCATGGAACACGATGACAGTGTTTTAAGGTAATGTTGTCTTTACCTTGATAAACCAGGACCTGTCGAGTCGTAGAGCCTTTGTCAAACCACAGCACCTACAACACTTGTTACTAGTCCTGGCTCTCACGATGGCAGCCCTCTCCACATCATCACTGATGGCACTGGAGCCCGGATGTAATGGCTCTAATCTCAGACTCATCCTGCTGGTGTGATCTCAGTCTCTTCAGTTGGACTGTTCTGAAGTGGTATGAACAAAAACAGGGGAATGTTTCTGTAACAGCAGACAATTCTCACAGTGATAAACATGATAGAAATTGTTTTGTATGAGACATCAAGTTAAACATTATCTTGGACTAGGTCAGTCAGATAAGAAACAAGGAAAAGTAAAATTTAGGCGGTGCGTAATATATGTCCCCGCCGGAAGTAGCATTTTGTAGCAAATGTACAATACAGGTCACAAATCAAGGTCAAAGGTCAAAGAAATCAAAGGTCAAAATTCTGTGTAGAAGTTTTGAAGCCCTCACCTAGTGCCATCACATAAAGCAAACAGAATCCAAATCGGGTTAGAAATGGCAAAGGAGTAGCATTTTGTAGCCATTGTACAATATAGGTAAAAATCAAGGTCAAAGGTCAAAGAAGTCAAAGGTCAAAATTCTGTGTAGAAGTTTTGAAGCCCTCACCTAGTGCCATCACATAAAGCAAACGGAATCGAAATCGGGTTAGAAATGGCGAAGGAGTAGCATTTTGTAGCAAAATGTACAATACAGGTCAAAAATCAAGGTCAAAGGTCAAAGAAGTCAAAGGTCAAAATTCTATGAAGAAATTTTGAAGCCCTTACGTATCGCCATCCCATAAAGCAAACAGAATCAAAATCGGGTTAGAAATGGTGAAGGAGTAGCATTTTGTAGCGAATGTACAATATAGGTCAAAAATCAAGGTCAAAGGTCAAAGAAGTCAAAGGTCAAAATTCTGTGTAGAAGTTTTGAAGCCCTCACCTAGTGCCATCACATAAAGCGAGCGGAATCGAAATCGGGTTAGAAATGGCGAAGGAGTAGCATTTTGTAGCAAAATGTACAATACAGGTCAAAAAATCAAGGTCAAAGGTCCAAGAAGTCAAAGGTCAAAATTCTGTGTAGAAGTTTTGAAGCCCTCACCTAGTGCCATCACATAAAGCGAGCGGAATCGAAATCGGGTTAGAAATGGCGAAGGAGTAGCATTTTGTAGCAAAATGTACAATACAGGTCAAAAAATCAAGGTCAAAGGTCAAAGAAGTCAAAGGTCAAAATTCTGTGTAGAAGTTTTGAAGCCCTCAACTAGTGCCATCACATAAAGCAAACGGAATCGAAATCGGGTTAGAAATGGCGAAGGAGTAGCATTTTGTAGCAAAATGTACAATATAGGTCAAAGGTCAAGGTCAAAGGTCACAACTGAAATTCTGTGTAGAAGTTTCAAAGCTCCCACATAGTACTATCATATAAAGCAAACAGAATCAAAATTGGCTCATAAATGACAGAGAAGTAGCAAATTGAAGATTTTGATCACACACGGACGCACACACGGACACACGGACACACGAACACACGGACACACGGACGGACACACGGACGGACACACGGACGGACACACACACGGACACACACACGTACAGAGCCCGTTTCATAGTCCCCTGCTCGAACTCGTTCGGCGGGGACAACAATATGATAAGAACACTGCAAAACTATTATTTCTTTACGTGGACAACATTTAAAGGTTGACTGCTGGCATATTTTTCATAGTGTAATTGGGATGATGTATAAAAAGGTTTGCCAACAACCAGTCTAACATTTATTCAAAATTTGTGTATTTTTCTGAAATATTCTTGGTGTGTGGTATTTCACTGCTTTTACTGAAAGTAACATTACACATTTTGAGATAAACACATGATAGAGTATTCCAACACATTCACTAGCATCTGAAATGTTTGTCTGGAGGAAGAGAGGTGATGGGTGAAATCATATTCAACAGAAACTAGTCTAATCCTTCACTCATGTTGATATGGCAAATAGTGTGAGAATTGAGGAGAAGAGTGAACTACGCAACCACAATCTCCTTTCACGGGTAAAATCTAGATTGTTTGCATAGACACTGCTCTCTCCTGGTACCCCACACTCAAGGTGTACATAACACCTGGATACAACTGCCCTCGTAGCAGGCTGCGCACCTGTACTGTACTTGCACACCCATGTACAAGCACATGCAATACTGCCATCCGCCCCCTCTCCCCCTCCCCCCCCCCCCCACCCACTGAGAGGGTGGACAGGATTGTCTGCATGCACTCGCATTTCCTGAACACACCGTGACCTGATTCCACAGCGATCTGGCAAACTTTTGTGGTAACAGAAATCCAATTATTCCTAGTTTACCCATCTCCTTATTTTCATCTGTAACCAGATATGATTGGGAAGGCAGGGACGTAATACAAGAAAAATATGAGCGGAAGTAGTGAGAGAGGAAGGGAAAGGAGAAGGGGAAAGCAGATCGCAAGCCTCGAGGATCCAAATTTATGAATCTTACTCTCAAGACTTGATTTTACACTGCAGGTGTTTGATTTAACCCTTCGCATTCTAAACCATGTGCCAATCATTGTTGCTGATTCAAACCAAAAAGTCAATATCATAAAGTATAATCAGTGTATTTCCTTTCCCAAGAAATCTCAATTATTTCTGGCCGGCTGTTATTTATCAATCCAGGCATATGTTTGGCTTGTTTCTAATCTATTTCCTCATTTCAGCAATTTCAAAGAATTTGTGGCCTAAAAAATGTTGACATTTTCAGATAAATATTTAGTGACCTACACTGTATAACCTTGACCTTCAATCTGTCATTTCTGGTTCTTAATCTCTTTCTCATATACTAATCTGTCTTACCAGATTTTATTTAACAAAGCATATTTAGCTGACATTGTAGTTTGAAAATTGCATTCTTACTTACAGTTTAGTAAAGTTTGGCCCTGCCCTATAACCTATGTACTGTATCACCTCTCCCCTGTTTAAGAAGTTAATTGGCAATTTACTTTTACTCTGTCCATCAATTTACATAACACAACACATTACCACTAGACACTTCAAGCTGAAGCAATGGCTGTAAATTACAATTTTTGGCAAAGGTACTATTAACTTTGACATGACCTTGGCCTGACGTTTACCACTCATTTTATGTTAATAATTATCTATCAATTTCTACATTCAATTTCTCCAACAAAATTGTGTAACCCTGATAACTTCTAGACGAAAGAAAATGGCTATAAAAGACCATTTGGGGCCAAAGTTTCTTCACATTTGACCACCTTTGACCATAACTTTTTTTGCCCCAACCTACAAAGCACATAGACGCCTCCTGAAGCACTGGACTGCATGAAAGCCCACGGAACAGTCACTGTGTATTTGTTTGTTTGTCTGTTTGTTTAATTATGTTTGTTTTTCCAGTCTTGACAACAACATCTGAGACAGATGGACATGACAGACAGAGAGACAACTCTAAAACACAATGGTCCTAAGGACCCTTTAGGGCAGATATTTAAAAAGAAAATAAACAAATCGGATATTCATAACTATGACATTAGTTTCTGTAGGATTTATCAAACCAGAAATCTACCAATACTTCATATCTCTTTACATAGAGAAATTGTGAATTCAATCCTTATTCAATATCCTGTGCAAGGATATAAGATTTTACTGCACAATGCTTTGTCAGATAAACTAGGTATTGCATGTACATTGTACATGAAATGTCACAAATGAACATCTTCAAACAGTAATTGGTGGCCTGACCAAAGAAGTAAATGATAAGATCATGTATCTCCATGAGAAGACTGTCAATGGCAATTTTACCTTCTGAGTTTATCTACACTAATTTATGCAGGACGTCACATCAGGTACAGTATAAAAGCAAGACATTTCCACACAAATTCATGATACTGTGATAGTCATACAAACAGGAAGACATTTTGAAAGATTCTTCTGGTCCACAAGCTTTCTTTTATTTTTTCAAAATGACAAAGAAATCAACAACATAACACTAACTGTGTAATAAAATAACACAAACAAACAATATTAAAGGGATAGTATTCAGTATTGGTGTACACAGATGAGGACTGGGCTTTTAACTTTTTGCAAGATATTTATAAAGAAACCATCTATGAAATACATGAAGTACAGAGCATACCATTCTAAGAGGATTTAAGGTTTATTTTACAATCGTATCTCTTACAAATCGGTTTTGGAATGGCCGAGACATAAAAAACAAAGTAAAAGAAAGCAATCGTAATAAAAGTTGGGTCTCACCTTTTATTAGGATTGCTCTATTTTGGGTACAATGTATCTCAGCCATTTCAAAACCAATTTTCATCAAATAAACGTTGAATCCCTCTTTGAATTACCATGTTCTTTCATATTCATAAGAGGTTTCTCATTCTTTCACAAAAAAACAGTTAGAAACCTGAAATTAGATGTCAACCAAAACTACAAGATCCCTTTAATGTGTATATTGATCATTTATCATACATGTAACATTGTACTGATGAAAAGCCCTAGCTCAATGTTCTAACCAGCTAGCTGTGAGCAAAATAGACTGCACTGCAGTGAATACGAATAGCTCGCGCTTCCACTCGTCTACTGTGTGTTGAAGAGAGGTAAATTACACATGCACACTACCGACCAAAAAATCACAATGTTTCGTGAAGCTCAAAACTTTGCACGCTTTTGCCCAAGTGTTAACGGTGGAACCAAAATATCACGATTTTAAAAATCGCGCTGTTAGTACGTGTAAATGCGGCTTATCTTCTACATACATGTATGTCTGTCTCTCCATCCCATTTTTTTAAAAACAAACTGACCTTTGCAGTAAAAATTTGTAAAGATGTACACAGGAATCCATCCCAAATGTATGTTTAAATATCTATATCTGTGCAGTGAAAGCAGCAATATCAGTATAACACATGGTTGCAGACTGTGGAAAACTTGACAATTTGTTCAAAAGTTGTGAATTGTAAACACTTCTACGCTGTAAATGAATCCACATGCTACATTTTGTAAATGGCTGGATAAGAAAGCTACAGCTACTCATGATGTCATAAAAGTAGTTCAAATTATACTAGAAATGCCGCAAAGGCGACTGGTATGCCTCTGCCTTAATGCATGGTTCTCCTAATAGGTCTATAGTACAATGTCTTGACAATGTTTGATGAGTTTCACATAATTGGCAAAATATTAAAATGACAGGTTTGTCACAAATGTGTTGAACGTTCACTTTCCTTGAACTAGGTTTAATTGGATGGATGGCTATACTGCCTAAGAGCGCAGGTATTAGGGGATATGAGGATTTTCACTTCACTTTTGACTCTTATTTATAAGTCTACATATTGATTAAACTTTCACGGTACGGAGAAAAAGTTTAATTTCACTATCAAATAGTAAATTTTTTTCATTTTAACTTGACCTTTGACCCTATGACCATAAAATTCCCAAGAGAATCACTGTCAGCCTGTAGAACATGGATGCAGAACTGTATTGTTTTTTCATGATGATACCTTGAGTCACCTTCGAGATTATTTAGACCAAGAAATGAAATTTAGCCCTTTCACTTGACCTTTGACCTTTGACCTTTGGGCAAGAAACTTCCAAGAGAATCTCTATTGGGTTATACATGTATATCAAGTTTCAAGAAAAATCGGGCAGGTATTGTATTTGAATATGAGGGGAATCTTTTAAGTGAAATTATGAGAAGTTTGACCGTTGACCCATGACCTTTGTCCCATGACCCCTACATTCCCTAGATAATCACCGCTAGTCAGTACATACATGTACCAAGTTCCATGAAGATAGCTTGAACCATTGCCAAGATATGGAGAAAAAAGTGAAATTTTGACATTTTCATTTGACCTCTGACCTTTGACCTCATGACTCGAAACTCTCTCTGGAGAATCTTCATTTGGTATTACATGTATACACCAAGTTTCAAGAAAAAACCTCCAGGCATTGCATAGATATGGGGAAATAGTGAAATTTTGAGCATTTGACCTTGACCTTTTGACCTTTGACCTTGAGTATGTGCCCCAAAAAGTTGATAGGCACAACTTCATTCACTCACACATATACATACCAAGTCTTATTAGGATACCTTAAACAGTTTTTAGTTACGCTGTCCACAAAATTCATTACGGACGGACGGAAGGACGGACAACCCGAAAACGTAATGCCTCCAGCAACACTTCGTGGTGGAGGCATAATAAAAAATATAAAGAAAACGCCACATATTTCTAATTCTTCAACATACAATGTATGAGCACCTGACTTACCTCCAAAAAAAAGGCTGGGAAAATATTGCCCTTGGCTTACATCAGTAACAGCGATGGTGTACACTCATTCAACAATTTCATAAAACAAACAAAATCCGAGTATAGATTTTATGAGAAGGTATCAGTCTATAGAGCAAACACTTTATTCATTTGATTACTTAGAGTCAAAAAAAGGAGCAAGTAAATAGAGAAAGGATTTCAAGCCTATTGTATATATCCTTTAGGGCAAGTCCAAACCATTTGATCTCACATGACTGAAAATACAAATTGGTTCAAACAAGAGAACTCAGTGTCAATACAAAGCCAAGATGTTAAAATACATGAATTTTAATAAGAAGAAAGTTATGACAATTGGGGAACAAATACATCACAAGTTTGTCTCGCGAAGAAAATCGTAGTTACTACGATTTTCTTCGTGAGACAAGTGATTAATTTGTTCCCGATCGTCATAGTATTCACTGCGATGGTCATCACCTTCACAAGAAGAAAGTTGCTTGTGCATGACCAGTGATAAATAAATACATTTGCATAAATTAAACATTGGGGTAACAAATGGAGCATGAAAGATGTTTGCATAATATTAAGATATTTCAAAGGTTTTCCACTTTTCTATCCCAAAAATAGTAGGACCCCAAAGACTGAATGGCAAGTTATCATGACTATGATTTCCAGTTTCTCAACTAGAGGTATGCAAATGAGTGACGTTCCAAACGTGGAACATTTTTAGGTCATAATTTGTAATTTGCATACAAACTAATGATTAAATGTTCCCATTATTGGCCCGTTTACGATCGCCCCGTCACAGTACAGGCATGCTAACCTGGAAACATTAAACTGCACATTACTTGAATATGAGACCATGCTGAAGCAAATAATTTTCACACAACAACAGATATATAATGTAATACTCTTAAATGAATCCCACAAGGATTGGAACAATCATCTCCAGCATTCTCACTGATTCCCACTGATCAGTTACTAGCCATGGATTCATTTAATGAGCATTGTGTCTTACAAATGACCGTTGTCACTCATCATATGACACAAGTTATACAGATGAATTTCACCACATTAACAACTTTTCACAACATTTTATTGATGGGGGGGGGGGCATAGGCCTACGTCAGTACTTGTAAATCTATAACCCACGTACAGAAACTGTAAGTATAAATAAGAGCCTACTTTCATCCATTTTCATCAGACAATTTGTATCTAGGGCTAAGGGATCTACAACACTAAGTAAAATTCTGCTGATTCTACTATTTCTAGGATCTATGTCATTGCATTTCATTTCATACTAGAATCTAAATGAATAGTAAATTTGATAAAAGGAAAACTTGGTGGAAAACTACATAATCATTTACATACATACACAACTTCCTCACTTCCATGCTGCTTGGTTCTCTACTGACTACTTGACTCGTAGTGACAATCCAATTCCAGATTGGAAATTTATCTGACTAGACCCTCTTCAAGGCTATTGCCTATTGTCTGTTGTGTAACACACAGCAACACAGCTAGACAGAAAAATCCGTCTGTCCGGAGGAACTTTTTATCATTTTCTTATATTTACGGCTCTCCTGGGCTTCCGTGAAGCCAAAAGTAGTCTCCGCGGAACATCACATTCCTGACGACAAGATACAGACAGCGCAGAGATGCTGCTGCTGGAGGTTGAAAATCGACATACACAACAGTAAGTACGCGGGACTACAGCGAGCAGGAAGCGATATGAACTCAGACATACACAGTACATAGATGTTTCCGAAGAATAAGGCTGAAAATAATAAGTTAATACTTACCATCCACATAGAATTTCAAATGGCAGTAAGTCACGCATTAACAGCACACAGGTCACGAAGTCCTTATATTCATCCACAGTGGCGTGTACGAATGGAATTCCGGAGTAGCACGTCTAGCCTTTGCAATTCGTGTACTCAACTGGAATAAACTTTCGCGTTTTGGCGATTCCTAAAAATAACATCAGCATCATCGTTGCATCGCACTACCACTCCAGCCGATAAGCGATAGCGCGTCGCATCGGCACGCTCCACACCAAACACGCTCCACACACTCGCGCGGGCGCGCCGCGGCGTGGCATTCCTTGAAGTTGAAGAGCTGTGGTTATAGGCATAATTTACCATTTGCAGATGAAAGCATTAGTGCTATAAAATAGTTCTAAAATGTGAGTTAGGGATAGAAACAACCACTGTCAAAATTTGAATCGTATAATCGATGTTAAGTGTTGTTAAATACACAAAATGTGAACAATAGTTATAATAAAAAAATTTCCAGAGTAAACCGTATACAGTTACGGTTTATTGAGAAAAACCCTGATATCTCCTTATATTTTAGGTTTTATTGCAAATATTTCATATGGTAGGATGTTTTATGATACAACAGACCTACACATATGCATCAAATATGATATCTTGAAAATTTTTGAAATCACTGCTCCCAAAGGTAAACTGGACCTTTATGTCCGGATTAAACACTGCTATTTACTACAGAAAAGGAAATTACTGAGTACGGTACTCTAGTATAAGATTATGTTTTTTATGGAGTGCGCTGTCACAGCTGCTTTCAAACTATCTCAACTACATGTATGATAGGCCTACTTCTTTCCAAGTGCGAGAGTTTCATGATACTTGTCTTCTCTTGCTTCTTCCTATTTTTCTTCCTGTTTTTTTTTTTTTTTTTTTGGGGGGGGGGGGAGGGAGAAGGGGGCTGTTTATGTTTGAATACAGTAATCAAATATTTATTTTTGTTTTATTTCATAAATTCTGAAAGTGCCAAAGCTACCTTTTAAAGCTGCACAATCACACACAGAGTCTAGTTTGTTTGGGTCTTTTTGTTGCAACTTGAATAAAGAACTAATGCAAATCATTTTACTTTTTGGATTGAAAAATGTCACAAATATTCCATGCAAAGAGACACTCGATTGCTTTCTATAGAATTTTGATTCTCTGAAATGCAGAAGCTCCCTCAATCTAGCAGGAGGGAGAAGAGGCCCTACACTACTACCCCACACCTAACCCTATAGTTTGCGTAGTGACCCCATGTATACATCGATTTACTTGCATCCTTGAAAACATTTCATGAACCATTCGCTATGTCAATGGCAGGTGCACGCCCCCCCCCCCTTTTATTTTTTGTTAAAAACAAAAGAAATAAAAAGAAAAAATGAAATGAAACCCGAAAGTTGCACCAGAAATATTAGTTGCACCCCCCCCCCCTTACAGAATTCCTGGATCTGCCCCTGTATGTGCAACATCTCTTGCACTCATTCACATTGATTCATTACCAAAAAGTGAGCAACCTGAAAGGGGTGGTCGACACTTTCAGCAGCTAGCACATAAATCCAAGACAGTTGCTGAAATTTGTATGTATATTTAGTTTTCAGTAGGGCCTATAATATAGGCACAAAGATCTTGAAGACTTTTCTTTGTGGCAGATAGGACCCCCTACACATGGCTGGTGGAACGGGGGGGGGGGGGGGGGGGGGAGTGCCGCCGGCCTGCTAAATGTCTTAACCCAAACCATCAGGTAAATAGTCAATTGATTATAATTATATCTCTCAGACCAGACCCTACTTTAATAGTTGCTTCATTCCCTCAAAAACTTTCACTGCATTTCAAATATATATGATTTGATCACCCACCCCCTCTATCATAAAGATCCTAATAGCTTGCCTGGCATAATTATGCACTATTCATGTTAGGTGGTAAGGAGGTGATATAGCATCGAGTAAAGGGATATGAAGAATATATACACTGTGGAGTCTAGCTCAGGTAGGCATATACAGAATCTTGTGCGTTGTAATGTGTCAGCCCTAAAGTCAAACAAACATTCTCTAACAGCTTTTCTGTGGTTGAGTATACACTGTGTAGTCATGTTTTTATTCATTTAATTGGTTTTTCTCTCTGCCAGTTATCACGATCAAATGTTCAATACGCCAGTTGGTTGCTTCATAAGAGTCCATGCATCATTGATTAGTGGTCATTGGGACATAAAATTGAAATAGACGCCAATGCATGGTTGCGCTGAAATCACAATTTAGTATATGCCTTGCATTTTGCTTGTTGGATTCAGGTTATTCTCCCATCTATGTACAACTATTTCCTTTCTCCCTCTTCCTCTCTCCCCCTCTCTCCATCTCTTCCCCTCTCTCCATTTTTATCTCTCTCTCTCTGCATCTCTATCCCTCTCTCTCATTTCTATTCTCTGATTCTCCTCTTTTTCCTCTCCCTCCCTTCCCTTTTTTCTCACCCTTCTTCATTCTTCTTGTTCTCTGTTTCCTTCTTGTTTCACTTTACTGAATCACAGGATAGAAGGCATTAGGATCAAATGAAAAGTTTCATTAACACATTGGTCCACATGTGTTTTTTATGCTTTCTGATTTTATACTCTGAAAGAAATTCAGAAACCAGATTCATGTTCCACTATCTTAAATATTTTCTCAGTATTTGGATGATATCTTATTTTAGCTTGTACATATGGCTCATATGTCTGTATACCTGTAATACCTCATTGTAATGTAAGAATTCAGTCTGTTCACTGCTGTTTTATTGTATGTATGTATCTTTATCACAATTAGTCTAAATTACTTCACTTTCAATTCTGTTGTGAAACAATTACACTTGTATGAACAAAATGGTAAATTCCGATCATGATAATTATTTTGATAGTGTCATCATCTTTATCAACATTGACATTACAAAATGTATTATCAAACCAACTGTCGTATAAGTCAACTCATGGCAGCATATTTTTTTTTTTTTGAGATCATTATTTAATCACTGATGTAACATTACTGTAGTGAACATATTTGATAAAACTGTCTTGTAAAACGTAAGTGTTCATCATGTAAGCCTGCACAAAACAGACAAGTCCTGTTCAAAAGCTGCCAAAGAGGGCGACATACCAGAATGGACTACTGTTGCAATTACTGTGGAGATTTAAAGGAAAATGGTAATGTTAGACATTTGCCACTTTCTTTGATGATAAAAAGCAAACAAAAAGGCTCGAATCTGTAATTTTATGAATATGCAATGGAAAAGCAACATCATTTTCCGTTTGAACTGCTGATAACAACCCACGCAAGTTGAGCATTTCCTAAATATGTGTGTATAAGAGTACACATACATGGACTGATACATAAACACATGCACATTGTAGTTCCATTGTTTTAATTTGTCTGTATAATAAAACTTACACTGTTGAAAATTGTTCAATGATTGGTATTCAGGGTTACAAAGCATGGAGTGGAAACAAAACAGAGATAGTCAATGTACTTATGATAGCTGATCTCTGTAGAAGGAGAAAAATGAGCTTTATGTTCCCTTGTCAAATTCGAAACACACACACACACACACACACAAATGCACACACAAACACACTCACAAATGCACATACAAACACACACACACCTGTTTGAGCATTGATCATTGATATTTTTTTTTATACAATCAAATGACTGTTTCCATCCCTCAGTGTGGTTTTTAAGATGAAACCAGTTACCACAAGATAAGCAATGAAATTTCACACTGTACTGAAATCAGTCTGGTTGAGATTTTAGTAGCATTGCTGTTTCCAATTTGTTGGTTATATAACTAATTATGTGTTTAGAAATAACCATTTATGAGCTCAGGCACATAGCTGTAATTTTCTATACTCTTTTCAACTGCATTCTTTTTATTGCCCCTAACTTGACCTAATGGTACACTAACCATCTTATTCAAGCGTATCAATGTGCCTCAGTCCAAAGCGGACGCCATGGTGACACAATAGGGGTTAAGTGGGATTGGGTAATCTCCATTCATTTGGCAGTTATAGCATCCAACCATCAGTGCCAGCAAGAAAGCACTCAAGCCAACATGCTTATCAGCAAGTAAAGCAAAGTATGGGTTTGAGAAGAGATGAATAAACAATATTCATCACAGTATTGCACCCCACAATATGGTTTATATGCTACTTTCATAAATTAAAAAGACACTGTATGATAATCTTTTTTTTTTTTTAAAATTAAAAAAATAGAGCACTCTGAGTACGCAGACCTCCGCGAAACAGCTCATTTCCACCAATGAATTCCCAATATTAAAGCCATTTGTTATGTCATAAACTCTCAGCTGCGCGGCACGCCTCGCCCTAGCAAAAACTACATTGTAGAGCATGCACTTATAGTGCGCGTATGAAAACCTCAGAATGCGATGCTTGAGCTCCCAAGTTCATTGACCCTACCTGCCAAAATATCGAAAATTCTTCACAAAATCCATAAAAATTTCTGGATCACTAATAAAATTTAATCATCTGTTTGTTCATTGGGTCATTTTCAACCTTTCTTGCAAGTTTCATCCAAATCCGTTCACTACTTTTTGAGCTTTTTTACACACACACAAACAAACATACAAATCAACGGTAATGAAAACAGAACCTTCTCCCTTGGTGGAGGTAAAAATGATAATTCTCATTAATAACCTTGAAGTACAAATTTAATTGCAATTTGAACAGTACATCAATGTCTTGACAATACTGACAACCAAACATTCTGAAGCATATTCTTCTTGAGAAATTATCTTCAACATTCAAGTTATATTCAAATACTATAAAAATAAAATAAAAAATTGTTGAATCTAAGCCCATCATGAATTCCTTTTGAAAAAGTAATGATCACTTACTAGCAAACTTGTGTTGCATCACAGAGCAAAGGCATAAGATGCATAAAATGTTCAAACTACCTACATTTGCTTGTCATTGAGTTCAAAATCTTCTCCTCAAGAACCAGAAGTGATAGAGCAAAGATAATGTTATGAGTAGATTGGGAACTGTAGTTTTAAGTTTATGACAGATCTGGGGTGCCTCCTGGGGGGCCCTGTGTGTGTGTGGGGGGGCTCAAATTAGGGCCAAATTTTAGTGTTTTAATCTTCTTATTATTGCATGGTAAAATTTTCACCAAATTTGGCAGGCAGCATCCCTAGGGTGATAGACCTGTATGAATGGCCACCATGAATCCATCCTTTTCTTCCAAGAAAAAGAATACCGGTAATCACAATGCTGTAATTCGAGCCTTAGCCTCGCATCATATATATAAACACACAAAAAGGAAAACAAATACAAACTACAGCAGCGATCTGAGAGCGCAAACCTCCGCCAAGCAGCTCATTTCCACCACTGATCTTGTACAATAGTTTCCATAGAAAGTGATTTCATTCACGATCATACCTGTATGTATGCATGCTGAAAGTCACCTGATTTCCAAATACATGGTATAGAAGCCTTTTGTTACGTCATCAACTTCCAGCTGCGCGGCACACCTCGGCCTAGCAGAAACTAGAGCATGCACTTTAGTGCATGTATGAAAACCTAAAAAATGCACAGCAGCTTGAACTCCCAAGTTCATTGACCCTACCTGCCAAAATATTGAAAATCCTTCATAAAATCAAAAAAAAATTCCTGGATCACTACCAATATTCAATCATCTGATACTTAAAGATAATAAAAAGTTTTGGTACCTCAAAAGTTTCCCTGAATTTCCTTGTCTTGGTTTGTGTTTCACGTTAAAGTACGTTGTCTGTGAGAATTACTCGCCCCAAAGTGCTCTCATGTCTTCGTAATCATGCAATAATGGTTTCGTACCAGAGCCGTCGCCGTACAGCGTCGATAAATATTGTACGAAACCACTGACTGCGACCAGCAGCGTGCAGCCCATTGTACGCATAGCTAACTGCAACCAGCAGCCCCATACGCATAGTGTAATGGGGCTTCGCATTGTAACATTCAGGATCATGATAGAATTAGTATCGCGGGTAAATGTCAATTTAAAATCCCAAAATTTCTTCGATTTGAAGACTTACAAATTAAGTTGAAGTATTGAAAACAGGCTTCGAACAACGTTTGGTTCTGCCAATAGTCCCTTTCTTTTCGAATTGATGACTGAATGTGACTCGGTCGAGAGGACCTTGGGAGAGCTACATACACCATGGACCGATGCATACACTGACTACTACGGCCAGCGCATGCGCACACAAACATCTTTAGTATCCGTTGATATGGGATTTGAAATTTGTGCGCATGTGATGTGTTCGCATGCACTGGCTGTAGTATTCAGTGTACATGGTGTATGTAGCTCTCCCAAGGTCCTCTCGGCCGAGTCACATTCAGTCATCAATTCGAACAGAAAGGGACTATAGGCAGAACCAAACGTTGCCCGAAGCCTGTTTTCAATACTTCACCTTAATTGGTAAGTCTTCAAATTGAAGAATTTTTGGGATTTTAAGTTAACATTTATCCCGCGATAATAAATCTGTCATGATCCTGAATGCTACAATGCGAAGCCCAATTACGCTATGCGTATGGGACTGCTGGTCGCTATGCGTATGGGGCTGCTGGTCGCAGTTAATTGCATGATTACTAAGACATGAGAGCACTTTGGGGCGAGTAAGTCTCACAGTGTTAGTTATATGAAAGGTACTTTAACCTGAAACACAAACTAAGACAAGGAAATTTTTGAGGTACCAAAACTTTTTATTATCTTTAAGTCATTCTCAACCTTTTCTGCAAGTTTGCAACTCTGGTAACTACTTTTCGAATTATTTTGCACATGGACAAACCAACAAACCAACGGTAATGAAAACATAACCTCCTCCCTCGATGGAGGTAAAAAAGAAAAAAGAATATGAATGGACTGTCCCATCCTCTCCTCTGAGCCATCCTCTCTTCCAGGAAGATAAAGTTGCTCCCAGGGAAGACCTGAAGTGTCTCTGCTTAAATATTTCCAGAGAAGAAATGAAGTCTCTGTTTACTGAAGGGCCAGCTATCTGTGGTTACTTTGTTGGTCTTTCCGTCTCCAAGAACTTCCCTTTGGTTTGAGTCTTCTCATCATTTTCTGCTCCTCTTCCCTTCTCTCTGCCTCCAGTTTGGCCTTGTACGTCTTCTTGGCATTTATCATCTCCTTTGACAAGACATCAATCCGCTCCTGAACCAGAAGAAAAGAAATTGCCCCGTTTCACGATTCATTTCACTCTTTTGGACAGCTTCATACTAAAGAAATAGAAACAAATCGTGTAATGTCAGTGGTTGATGCTGAACTCTGTTTTCATTCTCCTCACTTAAAAACTAATCTTGTAAAGAATTTGAAAATTCATGCCTGGTAGGAATGAAATGACACAGCCTACCAGCTTATATAGACAGGAGACCAGCTGCAAAGCACTCCTTCCGTAAGGCCCAGTCCCACTGGCGTTTAAAAAGATTTGCGTATGAATTGCGCACAAATTCTGTTTGTATCACTAAACATCAGCAATCAAAATTTTGTGCAGCTAAAAAATCCTGGCAACATAAAAACATGCCTCTGCGGATAACTGCGGACGTTTGCGGATGTCAGCCAATTCATGCAAGCATGTTTCAGGAATATTGCGGATGTTTAGCGGGCATAAACCAATTTTGTGCACAATTTACATGCAAATCTTCCGAAATGCCAGTGGGACCGGGCCTTTATGTAGAATACTAACTTCTGAACATTTACTTAGAATCTTTAGGAAACACATCTATGATAAATCTACTAGAATTCATTTATACAATATTTGCCAGTCAGCCATTGTGATAAATAGCAAAATTAATGTTGGGCAATGTTGTTTGGTTATAAACACGACCAAAATCAGTGCAAGCCCAATAAAAAAGACATTTTAAGATGATCTCACACATTTTCACTGATTGACCGTTGTAATATTTTATATAAGTTAAAGGGATAGTTTAGTTTTGGTTGAGACCTAATTTCTGGTTTCTAACATTTTTCGGTGAGATAATGAGAAACCTCCTATGAAATATGAAAGAGCATGTAATTATATGAGGAATTCAACGTTTATTTGATGAAAATTGGTTTTGAAATGGCTGAGATATCAAAAAAAGAGCAATTCTAATAAAGTGTGGGACCCACACTTTATTACGATTGTTTTGTTTTACTTTGTTTTTGGATGTTTCAGTCATTCCAAACCCGATTTTCATCAAATAAACTTTGAATTCCTCTTAACATGGTACGCTCTGTACTATATCGTAAGTGTTTTCGTGGTATCTCGCAAAAAGTTGAAAGCCCAATTCTCATCTCCACCAATACTGTATCATCCCTTTAATCAAAGACACCTTTCTGATATGCACAATATTCACTAATAATTTCAAAGTAGCAGATTCCAATGGTTTTCAACCATGCAGAAGATCTTTTAATGGCCTTGTTTGGTTATAAAATTGGCTTTGGCCTTGTGGTGTGAAAAAATGCCTGACCCTATGCACAGTGTCTTCAGCAGTTATCTATTGAAAAATGGGAATGAGAATTCAGGTACACCAAAAGCCCACAAATTTCAAATTGCAAAGTCTTGAATGAAATGGTGAGAAAACAGTACAGTCTAGAAATGCTAGTAAAAGTTAATAATTTGAAGAGAGGGGTATGAATTTGATCATGACAGTGTTCTATTACATTCAAGCTATTATGATATCACATGAACTGACATCACATGTGTTATCACATCCTATCAAATGTTGTCAAGTGACAGCTGAACTCACAGCTAGCTGACGCTGCTCTGCTTTTCGCTCCAGCTGACCCTGCCCTGGAGGAGCTGGTCTTCCATCTAAAGTAGGAAAGAAACATCCAGGAAAGTATGAAATCATGCTTGATATTGCTCTACAAGCATGTGAGAGCTGGATACTAAGAACTTTTTTCAGGAAAAGAGAAGAAATACATGGAACAAAACCTTATGTGTAGTTCATAAGTAATTCTCCATTAGGCAAAGACAGTGACAGCTTGATGCTAGATAAGATACAGGATGAAAGGGAGACCTGAGAGTCTGTGGGCCTAAGCAAAGTGGAGGTCAAAGGTCACACATGAGCTACGAGAACAGTGAGAACTAGAACTCTACAGGAGCACTGGCCTATGCGTCTGGGGCAAGTGTGTAAAGAAAAAACAAACAAACAACAACATCAAACAAAAACAAAAACAAACCCCTCAGCAAATCCACACAATAGTTACGTTCAGACGGGAGCCCTTAACCTCGAAGTTAGGAAACTTCGAGGTTAGAGCTTGTAGTTACGGACCGTGAAGACGCACTCGTAGTTAGCAAACCTCGAGGTTTGCTTGATGTTTCAAGCCACGAGAAATCTTATGGTTAGCGCTCTAACCACGAGCCGCGGGGGGTCCCAACTTGTAGTTAAGCACCATGTGGACACAAAAAACAACGAACTCGAAGTTAAGACTGACCTCGCCGTAAACTCCAGCCCCCACAATTTCCCTCTGCTTCCGGGTCAACCTCCCAAACGTACACCACAAATACACTACACGTGAAAAACCTATAATGCACGACACAACAACATCATCTTTTCTTCCCATGCGCTTGATCTCTGAAACTGAACACGTCGAACTCGCTACTGTATTCTATATTCTTCTCCGACGCTAAAAAAAAAAAAAAAAAAAAAAAATGTTTTCGACGAATATCTTCATACAGGATTGGACTAAAGAATAAATAGATGCCTTGTTAGCAGTGTGGGCTGAAACTTTCGGTTTTGTGGTTTTAACATCGAGTGGGACCCACTCGTAGTTACGGGGGACAGAAGCTTAACCTCGAGGTTAAGATTCGTCGTGTGGACACGCGTCGTAGTTAGGGGGCAAGAGCTAAACCTCGAGGTTTCCTAACCTCGAGGTTAGGGGCCTGCCGTCTGAACGTAACTAATGAAAATGGCTGATATTAAAAGACTGTACTTTTCTTAAATAAAACTAAACTTCCTTTTTTGGGGGGGAGGGGGGGGGGGGGCTTTCCAAAGTTCTACACACACGAAAACACATACAAACACAATATCTGATGTGGTTTCATCTTTCCTTCAAAGTTATGACTGTTCTTTTCAAATAGGAAAGTTGGTAGGTTGTATGTATATCAATCATCTGGTTGACTTGACCATGCCTGGTCCTTGGCCTGAATCTCACCTGCATAAGACCAATCAGGCCGGTCAGTCAGAGGTCCATACTCATTACCACTTCTTGCAAGGCCTTGTCTGAAATTTAAGGAAAGTAATAGAATGAATCAAGTTACACATTGTAGTTAATTGCAACTTAGATCAATTTTAACTGAGTAAAAGTATTCATTCAAGGCTTCTAATAGTTTTCTCCTGCACATGAAATTGATATAATTAGAGTTAGGTCTGCTTTTGCACAACATTATGTCAATTTGAAGCTTGAAACATTTGTCTCTGATGAATTTCACTTACCGGTAACGATATGCTGTTTTGATCATATTATGTAATTATAAACATATTCAACATGCTAACAGAAGTTAGAAAAGGACAAACATTTCTTGACTGTGCAGTTTAATCATTGCATATTATCTTGTTGGCAATGGTGCACCTGAATGATAATGACCGATAATTGAAAGATTCATATTCAGCAACCAATGAAACTTGCCTTTCTCTCCATGTTTTTCCTGCTGAATACACACAGCTGCTGGTGATCCTTCTCACAGCTGGCATGCCTCCAGTCACCAACCTCACAGCACAAAACATCCTGGCTGAATTTAGATGTCCTTTAGTCTAAGCAAAGGAAGAAATACCTCAAATCAATTGATGGGCTTCAGGATAATTCCTATTGAAAAATAAATTAGATTATCATCAGTACAGCCTTCCATTCAATGACAATTTAACTTAGAAAAAGTGTCAATAATTATTAAACATCTCTTAAACTGGGACTCCAAAACCACATCATGAGTCACTGTATTTGCAATCAAGAATCACATTGGTGAAATTTATCATTTAGATAACAAGAGTATGTTATTATTATCAATCATTGTCTATTATTGGGGTCTTTTATCAATTCTCTATTAGCCATTTCCCATCTTGAAGACATATACCGTCGGGTGCCCGCACAAAGGCCGCTATCGCGCAACAAGGATAACAAGTTAGTATACACCAAATTTGCCGATAGCGGCCTTTGTGCAGGCACCCGGCAATATTCAGTTTAAAGGTAAACAACTGCCTGTGTATTGAATATATCTTTGTGTCATGTTTGGCAACATTTTCATGAATATCTGGCAACTCACAAAATATGCAAAAGTAAAAACACCATGAACTTGAAAATATATTGCACACAAAGCACAATATGAATACATGTGACTCTCCATGTGCAAAATGGCAAAATGGAGCCTCTCCTATTTTCAATCCTTACACACTCCTTTCCTTAAAGCTACAGTAAAGGGAGTTTTTTCCGCGGACACCATAAACTCGAGGTTCTTCTTCCATTGCTTCTCGAGGTGCCTTTCACTTTAGATGTACTACTTGTGCAGAAATTGCTATCTATCAAGTCCAAGATCAATTTCTCTTACTAACTATAGTTGTACTGTATGTTTTCGCTCACTGATCACAATGACGCACTACTGCACTATCTGAGTATTAATCCATTGAGGACGGTTTGATTTTGCTACAACACGCATTTCCCATAGACGCTTCCCCGGGCCGAGTATACTCGGGACTCATCCCCCAATGGTTACAATTATGGACTGGCTATGGACATCGCCTTTGTTGCAGGGTCAGACTCACTCTCCCTCCCTCTCTCTCTCTCTCTCTCTCTCTCTCACTCTCAGTCTTATACCCCTTTTATCATGTTTATAGTTATACTGGGCGTTAGCTCGCTTCAGGTGCGGACCTGAAAGCGAGCTAACTCTCATAGTCTCAGTATTAGACCCTAAAGGTCGAAAAATTGTTAGTCTGAGCTAAAGTTAGTCCGCTCTATATGGGGGTGGATCAGGTCAGCTTCAGGTCCGAGCTAACTTCAGTATAAAACTGGAGGTACGCCAGTTTAGCTCAGGCTAAATCAAATGCACTGACCCATGACCAGAAATCGTGTACGGTGCTTCCGGGTTGCCAATATGTAACTTATCATTATTATGTTTAGGCCTAACGTTAGTACTATATTACTGCTGTGCTAGTATTGCCATCGGTGCACTGTACGCATCGCATTTACGCTGCTGTCACTGTTCGTTGTTCGGTGAACTTTTTGAACTAGCAAACGACATGATTAAATCTTGAGAAAAGAAAAAAAATAACTAGAGATTGTAATTTGTCATCACTGACAAATTAAGGTGATCCGATTTTTTTTTTAATCAATGATTCAAGTCCTGATCGCAATAGGCATGACCATGCAGGTTTCATCTGTGTTCAGAGACATTGGCCGTGTGATGTTTGGATTCTCATTTAGAAAAGGGAGTCATATCTGCCATATTTGGTACCAAATCTGTATACACTATAATGAAGATACAGCAACAAGTACATATGACCTTTGACCCCACTTTGCACAACCTAGATGGCATCTGAGCAAAAAGTGGTTATTTTGTGAAATGATTCTTGTAACATGATCTTTGCGTGTGCAAAATATGGGAAAGATAAGACATGTATTCACAAAGATACAGGATAAAACATTTATGACCTTTGACCCTAATTTACATACCGAAGATGGCGTCTGATCAAGTAATTGTTATTTTATCAAATAATGTACGTGACATGAACTAAACATGTGCAAAATATGGGGGTGATAGGGGCTGTTTTTCTTGAGTTATTGCAAAGAAAGTTGCAGAAACATAGAAATATCTCAATACATCGAAGATAAGCTGTAATTTCAACCAAGTATTTTAACATGATCCCGACATCATATGAAAAAACAAAGGGCACGTAACGATAGCGCAAAGTCTCAGTTACAACATATTGAAATCTGAGAAAAATTCACTGAAGGGCAAGTGAGCTAGTGCTCCATAAAGACAATCATGTCAATTTTCACATCTAGAAAAATTCCCTCCCATAGAGATAACACGTCATAACGAAGAAACAGAAAGAAGTACATATGACCTTTTGACCCCACTTTGCACAGACAAGATGGCATCTGAGCAAAGAGTGGTTATTTTGTGAAATGATTCTTGTAACATGATCTTTGCGTGTGCAAAATATGGGAAAGATAGGACATGTATTCACCAAGATACAGGATAAAACATTTATGACCTTTGACCCTAATTTACATACCCAAGATGGCGTCTGATCAAGTGATTGCTATTTTATCAAATATTGTACGTGACATGAACTAAACATGTGCAAAGTATGGGGGTGATAGGATATGTTTTTCTTGAGTTATTGCACGGAAAGTTGCAGAAAGAAAGAAATATTTCAATACATCGAAGATAAGCTTTAATTTCAACCAAGTTTTTTGACGTGATGCAGACATCGTATGAAAAAACAAAGGTTACATTAACGATAGCACAAAGTCTCAGCTACAACATATTAAAATCTGGGAGAAATTCACCGAAGCATAAGTGAGCTAGTGCTTAATAAAGATAGTCATGTCAAATTTCATTTCCAGAAAAACTGCACTCCCATAGAGATAACACGTAAACTGGTCAAATTTGACAAGATTACTTTTAATCCATTTTTACGAGGTGATGCCGTCATCTAATCAAAATATTGTTATTACATTAATGACAGAACATTTAATAAGCTACAACATACTGAAATCTGGGTGAAAATTGACAAAGGATTAGTGAGATATGCTCGAATAAACTTGAAATTTGATGACGTCATTTTGAAAATTTACTTTTTTTACTTTATTAAGAAATTTGATATCTTTTAATCATTTTGCCAGCATTTCCACCCCATGAAATGACATGTACAACTCATCAGCTTTCAAAATATGTAAAGAAAATGGGGGGTTACCGTCCATCCTGACGAGTAAAATCGGATTTAAAATTGGCGGTTTTTTGGCATAGTTGCACTGTATATCGCCATTGACGCGCGCGCGGAATTTCAACTTTGACGGGCCCGTATGACGTTATATTGTGTCGGATTGACTTGAAACTTGGTAGAAATATTCCTTGACATTTCAGACATCCGATCAAAGTGTAAAAACGGGAAATTTCTATTGCATATGAGCTGTGCGTGCATATATGTGCGCGCACGTACGCGTCCGTCCAAATTTTTCAATTTTTCAAAAAATGCTCCAAATGGTCTGAAACGTGTGCAAAAAAATTTTGAGCTCGATTGGAGCATACAAATATTTCAACGCACGCGTACGCGCACGTTTTAAGGGTATATATGAATTTTGAGAATATGTGTAGAATTCCCTTGACTGGAAATATATGTGACGTAAATTTCATTGAAAAATTCCATTCCATTAATGAGATATGAATGAAAATATGTTTTCATATAATGACGTCATCGTGACGTCACGGTCGACTGATCACAATGATTTCACTTGATCTGTCGTCTTTGGGACACGAGAGTAAAATATCCCGTTTGCGGCAGTTTAAGCATTGTTAAGGGTTTTTCCAACTTGTAAACAAATCAGGCAAATTATTTTCAACCATTTCATATATCATAGACAAGATTATTAATTAACGCAACTGTTTTCATAAAAGAAATTTACCACTGACCAACGCAGTTTTCATGATTTACCAGGGCAAAACCCGGCACAATTTTCGCCGATAAGGGCGATATGCGACGTAGTATTTCTGCTTGCGGCACGATGTACAATCCCTATGCAATACGCGCGTGCTCCGCGATCTGTAGCTGAACGCCTTCACATGTCTCGCGAACATTGCGTAAGCGCCAATTCCCATTGCGAAAGCACGTGAAAATAGCGGGCGCACATGCATTAGCCGCAAACAAGATCGCAAATCTGGCGGTGTTGTTGATGTCTTTCTCGTGTTTTTCTCATTTTTTTCGATGGTAACATCCACTTTCCGAAAAAAATGGCGGCCCACATTGGCTCGTGAAAGTTCTATTTTACGTGAGGATATGTTTTCAAAATCCATGAACATCGAGAAAACGACAAAAAAATCCAGTTTCTTGGACCATTGTTTCTTAACTGTTATGTTAAGAAGTACCGAAAATTTCATTTTGGATGCGATATGTTGTCATTTAGGTGAGAAAATTTCACTTTCGTCAGAGATCGTGCCCATTTCAATGGTTGGTTTTTGTTGATTGCTAGTGTGTTAGTATATGTGTAGTGTGCATACTCAGTGCAGTGCTGTGTTTAGCGGTATATTACCGTGTATGCTGTACCTGCCGCGAACGGCTGCAAGGCCGCATACTGCCGTAGTTACTCGATACATACATGGTATAAGTTTGAAATTGATAGGAATAGCACTTTCTGAGCTAATCGAAACACAACTTTTGTCCAGAAAGAAAGAAGAAGAACAAAGAATCCGTACAGATACAGAAGGTGATCCGAGAGGATACTCGGATCACCTAAAAAAAAAAAGGCAAACACTGACCGGCGCAGTGCGTACACTACACTAGGCCTAGGTCTAACCTGCTAACTGCGACCAGCAGCCCCAACGTACAACGTACAGTGTTGCCCGCCGCAAGCGGCGGGTCTCCGGGGCTAGCCTAGGTCTAGATTCTGATACAGTCATTGTGATTATGTGCCGAAGACTGGTGGAATTTCGTGAACTCACCGCAATGGCACTGTTTTGGTATCCTTTGTTGTGAGTGTGTTGAGATGTCTTCAGATGGTAATCATGCAAAATGCAATAGGATATCTAGAGGTCATGGAAAAACGTTGAAGGAGGAGGAGGAGGAGGACTTCCATCCAGTGTGGTGGTATGAAGGCATCGATATGTCTGATCGTAAAAGCATGTTCAAGTGTTCGAACCTCTTTGTACGTACACATCCTACTCCACGCTGTACCACGGCGCTGGCACACAAGCGTGTAGTAGTGTGCATGTGTACTAGTACGTGCACCGTTAGTACACAATTGTAGCTACGGAACGCCCAATGTGTTACATTATCACGGTATGTGTAGAAAGTCACGTTTATCTAAAACACACCCCAAAAAAAATACCGGATATAAAAAATGCGATTACATACATAAAACTAGAAATGTCGCTATGGCGACTGATGCCTCCGCCATAATGCATGATTCTCCCAATAGGTGTATAGTACAATGTCTTCACAATGTGTGATCCATGACAGTTTCACATAACTGGCAAAATATTGAAATGACAGGTTTGTCAGAAATGTCTTGAACTGGGTTTGCTATAATTTCCTAAGAGTGCAGGTACACATATTTGGGGAATTTTGGGGAAGTTTATGCATTGAGTAATTTCCAAGGTACGAAGAAAGAGTGTGATGACGGTACAAAATAGATTTTTTTTTTTTTTTTGGGGGGGGGGGGGCATTGAAACCTGGCCTTTGACCCTTAACCTTTGACCTTTGACCTTCTGGCTGGAAATTTCCCGGAGAATCTCCATTAGGTAATGCATGTATTAAGTTTTGAAACTAATAATGCGAGCATTGCATATACTAGTATATGAGGGAAATAGTAAAATTTTGAGGAGTTGACCTTGACCTTTGACCCCTGACTATTGACCCATGACCCCTAAATTCCCTAGATAATCCCTGCCAGACAGTACATGCATATGTACCAAGTTCCACGAAGATACATTGAACCATTTGCGAGAAAAGTAATATTGCAACATTTTCACCTAACCGTTGACCTTTTGACCTTTGACCTTATGACATGAAACTCTCTATCGAAACTGGAGAATCTTTACGCAGTAGTACATGTCCACACCAAGTTTCAAGAAAATACCATCGGGCATTGCATAGATATGGGGGAAATTAAAACATTTGTAGCATTTGCCCTTGACCTTTTGACCTTTGACCTCTTGCCAATGTCACTAAAATCTACTCAACTAATTGTCCCATCATACATCATCCTTGGACCAAGTTTGGTGAAAGCTGCTTCATCCAGTTTTGAGTTATCACGTAAACAGATATATTTTAGGATTTGACCTTGATCTTTGACCTTTGACCTCTGTCCGATTTCACTGAAAAACTAATCAAGTAATTGTCCCATCATACATCATGCTCCAACAAAGTTTGGTGAAATTTGCTCCATCCAGTCTTGAGTTATCGCGTAAGCGGATACAATTTCATGATTTGACCTTGACCTTTGACCTTTGATCTTTAGCCGATTTCACCCAAAATCTAATCAAATAATTGCCCCATCATACTTCATACTTGGACCAAGTTTGGTAAAATTTCAGTAAATATTACTCAAGTTATCGCGTAAACGAAAGCGGACGGACGGACGTCCGTACAGACGTACGGACGTACGGACGTACGGACGGACGGACGGACGGACGGACGGACAACCCGAAAACATACCTCCAGCACGCGTTTTTTTTTTAAGACGGCACCACTTCGTGGCGGAGGCATAAAAATACACAAATTACATGGTTTTCTAGGGCCCGTCATCTTTAGTGCTCTCTCATATTTCATAAGAGGTTTCTCATTAGGGTCTATCTATCTCACAAAAAGTTGGAAACCTGTATAGGACTATACTAAAGAAAACCCCCTTTCTCAACCGAAACTTTAAAATAATTACACGTACCATCATGACATTATCATTAGTCGAGCAAAGTCTGTGTGTGGGTGAGGGGATGTATTGTGAGCTGGTAGGCTCTTTGTGAGTGGGTCCCTACACAAACTACACTGATTAAACATAACATAATTGTATACAATGAGATAATTTTATAAGCTGTACCTACTTCGTGAAAAAATGAAGACCATATAAACACACACACACGCACACACGCACTATCCACACCACACAGAACACACAAGACTAAGACTAAGACTGGCTTAAAGAGTTCACTTCAAATTGCTCAAAATGTATTTTTTTTTTTTTACATTGAACCTTGAACCTATAGCGAATGTTCCTTCTGATTACCCAGGGTGCAACCAAAGAGGTACTAGGCGAGCTAGTAGCCTACCTCCTTGGTGCAACTATCGGCAGGAGGTAGATGGCTAAAGTAATCTTCAATTTGTTATCCCTTCTCTTTTGTCTTCGCACGTTTAAACTCTAATGTCATTATTACCATTGTACTGACCATGGCCGGCGGGGGGGGGGGGGGGGCCTCTTTTTTTTTGTTTTTTTTTTGTTTTTGCACCATAGGCCTAATATATAAGGTGTCACCACTTTGCCCCCCCCCCATCTTTCTTTCTTTTCTTTTCTTTTTCTTTTCTTTTTTTGTGGCACTATACGGTATAGAAAGAAAAGAGACCTTGAAGTGTGAGCGCGGTATAAGTTTTTGCGCTGAAGAAAACCCGGAAGTGGAATGAGAAAGTGGAGCTGACGACCATTTTTTTATTTTTTTAACCCGGAAGTGGCACCAGAAGTTGCGCCGGCAATGGGCCCCTCCCCCCCCCCCCCCCCCCACACACACACACACACACACTTTTGAAAACGCTCAAACGCTCCTGCTGTGATAACGCTGTGAAATACCTTGCGTGTTTACATGATTGATCAACAGCTGATATTGGATATACATATGAATACACGTATAAAGCCAGGGTTACACCAAAGCCGAATTCTCCCGAATAAATTTGGACCATTTCTGTCTGAATTCTGCCTGAATCGGATGGATTCGGTGGATTCGGAACCTATTCGTCTCTGATTCGGGGAGCTCCCCTAATCAGAGACGAATAGGTTCCGAACAGGTCCCGAATCAGAGCAGAATCGCCAATCTGGCTATTATTCGCGAGGCTATTCAGGTCATAAACGCCGCTCAATCGACCTACTGGTATCCCCCTGCTTCTGGCCGTATTCTGGAATATTCGGCTCACTCGCCTGTTATTCTGCTATTGGGGTCACGATTTGGATGGATTTGGGGAGGTATTCGGGGCATTCTGGGCAGGGCGGTGAGTTGGCTCAGTCGGTAGCGCGTCTGCCTCACGATCACGCGGCCCGGGTTCGAACCCGAGTCTGGACTGAGCAATGTTGTGTGTAAACATACCGTCCCCTCTAGCAAGAGGCAAAACACTCTGTCCCTCGGATAGGACATAAAATGGAGGTCCCGTGTATGAGAGAGCAACAACTCATGCACGTAAAAGATCCCGCTTCATTCATTCATCAGTATCCGGTGAAGTGGTCCCACCTCACATCCAACTGGACCCCATGGAAGACCAGCTTAACGTAGCTGAATATGGGCTATCCAGCCATCTTGTCAGATGGAAAAAAATGAACAAACAAAATTCGGCTCTGATGTTCGGTTCTATTTGGCTAGATGATTCTGGCCGTTACTCCCCTAATGATACGAATACGCCCGAATCTGCCCTGAATGCCCCGAATGCATCCCCGAATCCAACCGAATTCCATCCGAATACAACCCGAATGTGGCCCAAATGAAATTTGTCGGGGCCACATCTTCGGGAGTATAGTTTTGAGAGTACAGTACTGTATTTGGCTGGTTTTGAACATTTCAAAACGAGCCGAATCCCTCCACGAATGTTTCAGAATCCCTCCCGAATTTTCGCCTATTATCTATCCGGGGAAGGAGTATACAAATAATGACTGCTATGAGGGGCACAGTTAAAATTATGGGCCCAAGGTGATGTGAAAACCGGTTACAGCTCGTTATTCCGAAGGTTCGTTATTCCGAAGGCTCTTTAGTCCGAAGATTCGTTATTCCGAAGGTTCATTGTTCCGAATTTCATTTTCGGATTAACGAATCTTTGGAATAACGAACCTTCGGAATAACGCCACAAATGTTCGGATTAACGAACCCTTTTTCATTTTCGGATTAACGAACCTCTAGGGGTAGGGTCCATGGTATAGGGAATTTGTGTGTTTCGGATTAACGACCCTTCGGAATAACGAACCTTCGGAATAGCGAACCTTCGAAATAACGAACAGCACCCTGAAACCATATGCCCGAAGCGAAGCTGAGGGCATAGTTATGGTTTTCACATCACCGAGGGCCTACATAATTTTAACTGTGCTCCGAATATCAAGCTGTCATTATTTGTTTTATATACCGAAAATATAGATTCCGAAATATAGATACCGAAAACATATAGATTCTAGTCTCTTTTACAGCACTCGTAATCAACGCTGATCGACAGCGCGGCGGTCGTATCATTGGTGCGTACATATGAGTTGCGACTGTCTCCAAACCTATTTACAGGGCACAGTTGATTCTATGCCCCGGGCGCAGTAAATCATGACGTCATTTTGATCAAAAATGGGGCACAGCTATTTTCATGACTCCACTTTTAACCAATGAGAGGAATCTATATAAAACGTATAATGCTCCCGAATCAACCCGAATACGTGTATTCGGGTGGATTGGCAACTGATTCGGCTCCGGTGTATAACCGAGGCTTTAGATGTGTAAGAATGATGATTAAACTGATAAAATTTCTGGGCCGTTTACGCAGAATGTGAATACTTCAACTTTATTACTGTTATATGCGACTTTGATTCTCCTATTGTTTGGTTATACAGATATTATTTGTACCTCATCGGTGACAAAGTAGTGATGAATTACAAGAATATCTATAGGGCATTTAGAATAATTCTTCAAAATGAACCCTTATGAACATATTTGAAATCAAAAAATTCATATTCTGATGAACCTTCAAACTTGATTTCGGTAATGGTTTGTTTTTCAATCTACCAAACTCACAAATTGCCCAACTACAAAAGCTACAAAATGCCGCTGCACGTAACGTTTCTTTGTCAAGTAAACACAGTCATATCACACCTATCCTGAAGAGTCTTCATTGGTTGCCTGTACAGGAGCGTATTCGGTTTAAGATACTTCTTTTGGTTTATCACGTTATTGAGGGAACAGCTCCTCATTACAATGTTTGTTTGTTTCGTCAATACCAACCTTCACGAACTCTTCGATCCTCAACTTCAGGTCTTTTGCATATTCCGTTTTCTAGGAAATCTTGGGGGAACGAGCTTTCGCTCACGCTGGACCAACACTGTGGAATTCACTTCCTCGTGAGCTGAAAGACTCAAGCTCTATAACATCTTTCAGGAGTAATTTCAAATCCTATTTGTTTAGCAGTGCATTTTGAAGACCAGTGCCTTTTGAAGACAGACTTTCATGTCTTTTTTTTTTCTTCTGCTTCTTCATCTTCTTCTATTACGATGATGTACTTGTATCTTCAGTCTGTTTGCTCTGATGTACAATTTTAAAGCGCCTTGAGCATTTAATCAAAGTGGAGAACGGCGCTATAGAAATTGTATGTATTATAATTATTATTATAGAAGCCCAGCGCAAAGATCATGCTTGTACTTCATGATGACATTTTACGGCCAGAAAAAATTCTCCTTCTTTATATTTAAAAGAGCTTTTTGTACGATTTTCTTTTACGCCATATCCCAATCTTCGTTCTGTTGGTATTCTTGTTTTCCCCAAACCCGATATACTCAATACTGCCGTAAATCTTTTTAGTTATAGAGGATCGTGAATATATCCACTTTTCAACTTAATTCATTTGTATTATGCATTTCTCTTTTTTTTTCAAGCGTTGGTGTTTGTATTTGCTGAATTATACATTGATTAGGTTTATTGCAATAGTGTTCATAGAATAACTGAAGATTAGTGTAATAATGGATGTTATTTTGAATGTGTATACTTTTTATTTGATTTTGTTTAGTTTCATGTTATGATATCACATGTATATTAATGTCGTATATACCGAGTGTGTTTTCTTCTGGACCCCTCGGTAGAACAGCTCCACCATGCATGAGGGCACAGCTGCGAGAAGGACCATTATCAAGCCGCAGTTTTATGGACATTTGTAATAATCTATTTCTATTATTTAATGAGAAGTCAGATACAAGTTTCATTTTGCGGAAATATAATCGATCAATCAATCAATCAATCAATCAATCAGGAAGATTTTTAATTTTTAGGGTTGCCAGTTTGCGATTTTAAGCATACTTGCATGCTCTCATTTTTTCCTATTTTTTCCCCAAATAATTGGGGGGGGGCTGCACACTGGAACACTTCTGGGTTTTTGTTTGTTTGTTGTTGTTTTTTGGGGGGAGGAGGGTGTGGGAGGGGGATACCCCCTCCCACGGTATAGGGACTTTTTGTAAAAACGGAGTTCAAAAGTCGCATTTATAGAGCATTTAAAAGCAAATTTCTAGGGAATTAAACAGTGGAAAGAATCATTGCGAAGGACTATGATTATAACATAGGGGGTACATTATTTCATGTGACGGTGTGAGATCCTCGGCGAGGGAGCGAAGCGACTGAGCGGGGGAGAGTGTGGGAGGAAATACCCCTTCCCACAGTATAGGGACTTTTTTTGTAAAAACAGAGTATAAAAGTCGCGTTTATAGAGCATTTAAATCAAATTTCTAGGGAATTAAACATAGTAAAAAAGATCACTCCAATGGACTTTGATCATAACTTATGCAAACTATTCATGTTACTATAAAAAAAAATACGGACAGAGCGAGCGAGCCACTCACTTTGCCATCCGTCTGAAATGTATTCATTAAAAGCTAAATAATCTCATTGTTCGAGCAATAAAAATTATCCTTATATTACTATAAAAAGCATAGAAGAAAAAATGAAAAATGTAGGGTTTACTAAAGATAATATTATGTTCCACGGGGCACACTCGAGGACGCGAGGCTACCATCTTGACTCATAAGAAGATATTATAGTATAGATATGATAACGTATATTGTTAGTGTATTATAATTTTCGCCCCGTTAAGGGCGAAAATTTTGCATTTTCAGTTATGAAATTGACGACTTTTAGACAAAAGTGCCTTTATGTTCTATTTGGTCTTGAAATAATTGATTGATTATTTGTTGTTTGTTTGTGTTTTTTTCTTCTTTTTTTTAATTGGCAGCCCAAGGAGGGGGTTTAAAACCCCGAAACCCTATTGTAGATCCGCCACTGCCCCCCCCCCCCCAAAAAAAAGAAAGAAATACTTCTTCAAATTATCATATTACAGAGTTGTATCTGTAGTAAACACTAACTTGTATAGCAATCAGTGTGGCATGACTCAGCGAAGGGCCGGCGCCACGTTGTGTGTGTGTGTGTGTGTGTGTGTGTGTGTGTGGGGGGGGGGGGGTTATGGGAACATTGGATCAGGGATATTATATGATGGAAGGGAAAGACATGCACAATGTGACAGTTAAAACTGTGTCAAAAAAGTCACAATTTTGATGCTATTTTCTTACCGAAATCGGCTGACAAGCCTCACAGTTTTTCATGCCACTCGCTTAACAATATCGACTACTGAAAATTTTGCATTTTCAGTTATGAAATTGACGACTTTTAGACAAAAGTGCCTTTATGTTCTATTTGGTCTTGAAATAATTGATTGATTATTTGTTGTTTGTTTGCGTGTTTTTTCTTTTTTTTTAATTGGCAGCCCAAGGAGGGGATTTAAAACCCCGAAACCCTATTGTAGATCCGCCACTGCCCCCCCCCCCAAAAAAAAGAAAGAAATACTTCTTCAAATTATCATATTACAGAGTTGTATCTGTAGTAAACACTAACTTGTATAGCAATCAGTGTGGCATGACTCAGCGAAGGGCCGGCGCCACGTTGTGTGTGTGTGTGTGGGGGGGGGGGGGGGGTTATGGGAACATTGGATCAGGGATATTATATGATGGAAGGGAAAGACATGCACAATGTGACAGTTAAAACTGTGTCAAAAAAGTCACAATTTTGATGCTATTTTCTTACCGAAATCGGCTGACAAGCCTCACAGTTTTTCATGCCACTCGCTTAACAATATCGACTGCTGACAAGCAATATAAGTCAAACCCTATTATTTTCTGGGGGAAAAAAATGGGGGGGGGGGGGGCTGGCCCCACTGCCCCACTGGGGCTTATCTCGTCTTAAGTCTTTATAATCATGGCAGGTACCTAATGTTCATATTTTTTTGAAAGAATATACAGCATGATTATTATAATATTACGATGTACTATGATTTCCAACTTCTTTTCAATCATTTTGTTTGAAGAAAAATGAGAATGAAATACTGAGTAAATGAATCGCTACCATAACACCTCAAGTGTCACAAAAATGCTGCAAGAACTTGATTGGACCACGCTGTTCCAGCGTGAGTAATCTTACTCATTTTCAGCACAGGACTATAGTCAGGGGCGGATCTAGGGAGGACCGCAACCGGCGCACGCCCCCCCCCCCCCTTTTATTTTTTGTTGAAACAAAAGAAATAAAAAGAAAAATGGGGGGAGGGGTGCGTGCGCCCCCCTTTAATTTTGTAAACACGCCCCCTCTTTACGGAATTCCTGGATCCGCCCCTGATAGTATCAAACAGGTTGCTCAGCTGACGAGAACCTCGCAACCACATTCCTATCAGGTACCATACTCGAGAACTGAATCGCATCGCCATTATTTTGTTCTTTCCAAGAACTGTAAGGAACTGGCATTCCCTGTCGTCAGAAATTGTTTCAGCGCCATCTGTGAATCATTCCGAAACCGACTAACGGTTGATCACAGTGGCTAGTTATTTTCTTCAAATTTTCTATGTGCTTGTAAATATCTGTAAATAAACTGTATTATATATGTAAATAGCACAGTCTGCAAGAATCTTCAGCCTATTGAAGGAGGCAGACTTAATCAGAAGAAGAAGAAGAAGAATTATTGAATTGAATTGAATTGAATTGAATTGAATTGATTTGAATTGATTTGAATTGAATTGAATTGAATTGAATTGAATTGAATTGAACTGAATTCGTTTTGGCAATGGTCGGCGTTTCATAGACAGATTATCCTAGTCTGGTAAGCGATTCAGCGCAGACTCCATTATACTAATATTACATACAAGAGACACAGTGATACCTGTCATGTCACCTTTTTTAAGTGTTAGGCAAACAGGGTAACAGTCAGACCATCGTATTCCTTAATGATCACATAAATTTATGTTAAATCGGGTAACCAGTCGTGAGCTGATTTTTTTTTTCTCATTTTGCTTGCACAGTTACATACTATACAAAGTGTTTCGATATGCAGACTAGCATTTGAAATTCTTGCGTTCGTTTCGACGAGACGCCCCGAAAAATGCCTGGGAAGAAAGAGAAAAAACAAGATAAGAAGAACAAGCCACTGGTAAGATTGATCTCAATACTTACGATTCTTTGGCACATAAGTTGATTATTACATGATATCGATTTGGACTGAAATAAAAGTGTTTAGGTAACAAAAATACCCGTTGCTAGTCGAGCCTTCGAACCGCGTCATGTTCCTAAGCAACACCGATTTCATTTATGTAGTCCCACGTGTTACGATTTATGTCAGGTTCGCTAATGAGACATGCATGTATGATGGGGGTTGTGTTTCCGGACACTTAAGAAGTTGAGATTTAGATGAATTTTTCACATTGCCATTCTCAATAAAAATATTCCAATACACAATGATGAGGTTCTGAAAATGATACTTAATAGTTCTTCCAAAGCAAAGCGAACAAAATCATTTTTTGTTGTAATTAGAGAACTTAACGAACTGAAACCCTTGCAAATATATTTTGAACGTTGTAGCCAGCCTCCGTGTATTGTCTATGGGAATGGATTAACACTGAAGTTTGTTGTTTCTGACCTAAACACGCGCACTCACGAGTTTCACATCGCGCGTGTGATAGAATATTGCGCGCTTCTTCTGGTTGACAAATCATGAAACAAATTGCCAAATTCTGCTTTAGAGAAGTTACCTCAAAAATTGGTATAAATATTTATTCAAAAGCCACTGTATTTTTTATGCTCATTTTATGGGATTTTATTGTGTTTGTGGAAGAAAATTTTTAGTCTGGTCCTACAACTTGTCCGGTCCGACCACGTATAGTGATATAACGTTAGAATTTTAGAAAGCAGAGATAGCGAGCGAGAAAGCCAGTTAATATAGACAAAGTCGGACAAATAATTCAAGTACATGTAGAACTACATGTATTTAGGGCATTATCGTGAAATAGTCCACCACTCCATTCACCGCCATTCATTTCGTCGTGTAATACTAATAGGCCTAGCTTAGGCCGACTGCTTTCAACCTCCATAGACTTTGCACATATGATATGGTCTAGTGAAGACACACACGCACAACAAGAGGGGACTGATCACGATATCATGATTTAGAGCCTAGCCCTATTTAGTTTACCATTCAGAATTAGGGTTTCTGCAGGTTCTGGCAAGAGAACCAGCCAGTTCACAACACAGTGCCACACACGTGCAGACACGGCACCGTCAGGGACTTCGGCTCGAACAGTAGCTACAGCTGAGATATCCAGAAGCAAGGAGGTCCTAGGGACCTACTACAAAAAAGGTTGGATCACAAGGTGCTAGGTTGTAGGTGGGACCCATCTTTTATTAAGGACCATTTTGTTTTAAAGGTTTCCCATCTCTTGCCAAAATTTGACCGAACGCAAAAGCATAGAAAATAGGCTACCTATATGAAGCATAGCCATAGGTTTCTGCATGTAGCTGGAGTGGTGGTCAAATTTTGGATGGCGCTATAAGATATTGTTGAATTTGGGTGACTTGTTGCTTTTGATCTCTAACGTTACTTTGTTTTTGGATATCTCTGCCATTTCAAAACCAATCGATTTTCATCAAATAAACTTTGAATTCTTCTTGGACATGTAATTTGTATGCTCTTAGATATTTTATTTGTGGTTTCTAATCATAAAAGTTAAAGTC
The DNA here is from genome assembly GCF_964275005.1 of Diadema setosum. Classification (NCBI taxonomy): domain Eukaryota; kingdom Metazoa; phylum Echinodermata; class Echinoidea; order Diadematoida; family Diadematidae; genus Diadema; species Diadema setosum. The sequence continues at coordinate 40,136,662 of NC_092693.1, read as the reverse complement.
TGAATACCATCCCTTTAAAAGAACACACAATCTAGTTAAAGAGGATATTTTCGAGTGATTAATTTTTTGTGCTCAGCTTGGTAAAGTAAGTTTAGCATGTTTTAATTCTGCGGAATCAAGACATTAACTATGTAGGTAGGGCCCTACTGGAACACATAAGATGCAAAAATATTTGTGTGCTTTTATTCTTGCGCTAGCTTCTGGTTGCGCGAAATAACACAAAAATTTCAACACCGTGAAAATGTCCACTTTTAGTTTTACAGTAGGCCTATATCACATCACAGCATCAGTCATCAAACACCCATGGCCATGTTCCATCATTTGTTTTAATTCTAGTCTACCACAGCAAAGTCAGTTTAGATCTACTGGTAGACTTTCTGTATAGACCCTGCTATGGTACAGTGTGTAGGGCAAGACAGTTTATCTAGTATGTTTCAGTGTGTACAGTATATGACTGTGACTTCTGGTTGTGTAGTGCCCAACCTACATTTGATTTAGACTTGTAGGCCAAGGCTGCTCTCCTGTAAATTACCCTGGTTGAGCTGAGAGCATGGAATGAGGCTCTCGCACTGCATTGATCAGTGCATCAGAATTATGGTGTCTGTATCCACCATATCCTAGACACTTTAGGAAAGAGACAATAACATGAAATCATTTGTGAATCTTTTATGAAAAGCACTGGCAGCTGGAAACATTACTGACTGTCAACTGTTGAGTACTATATTTGGGATTCACAATTAAAACTTATTGTGGATCTTCAATGAGAAGCCTATACATTCTTCTAGGAAGTGTAGCAGTCATTTTGCAAAGCTAGATAAACACAGGTCTTCCCAATATAGTCCATCATGTGTGCCCTACTGAATCATGAAATTCTCCTTAACAGATTGGAGACTAATTTTGGTCTTACGGGAACAGTCTTGAGATGGATTGCATCTTACTTACACGACCGCCACCAGATGGTTACTGTGAACGGTGCATTTTCTCAGTCGTTCCCTCTTAGACATGGTGTCCCCCAGGGGTCTGTGGTTGGTCCTTTACTATTTCTTCTATACACAGCCCCTCTGTCTTCAGTAATCAACTCTCATAACGATATTTTACATGTTATGTATGCCGACGATACTCAAATCTACATAATCATACAACCAAATACCCAAGTCGAAGCACTCTGCAAACTTAGTAGATGCGTTGATGATATCAAGCAATGGTCTCACGATAATTATTTGAAATTGAATTGTGTTAAATCGGAATTTTTATATGTTCATTCTCAGTTCAGACGGGGTAGCTCTCTAACAGAATTTTCCTTTGAAGATAGTACTATCCCCATCTCTCAGTCCGTCAGAGATCTCGGAGTTATTGTAGATAAGCATCTGAACTTTCAACAACATATTAAGAATTCATGTCGTTCTGCTGCTTGGGGTATTTGTAAAATTGGTAAGATACGTAAATTATTGGATCAGTCTTCCACAGAATGTCTCATTCACGCATTTGTTTCCTCTCATCTTGACTACTGCAATTCCCTTCTTGTTGGTCTCCCTGCTTCAAGTACTGCACCACTTCAAAGAATTCAAAATACAGCTGCTAGGCTTGTGACCCTTACAAAAAGATCTGACCACATTACTCCAGTTCTCCAATCCCTCCACTGGCTCCCCATCCATCAACGTATCACTTTTAAAATCCTCCTTATTGTTTACAAGATATGTAATAATCTTGCCCCATCTTATCTTAAAGATTTAATTTCCTTCCGCTCCTCCACTTCAACCCGTTCTCTTCGTTCTTCCTCCGCTCTCCAATTATCACGTGGTCCCCGCACCTGTACACGTTATGGTGATAGGGCCTTTTCAGTTATTTCCCCACTTCTTTGGAATGAACTCCCGTTTTATATTCGTAACGCTGAAAATGTTGATAGGTTTAAGTCATTGTTGAAAACTCATCTGTTTACACAACCTTAATTTTGCTGTTGTTGTTGTTGCTGTCGTTATCATAATATGTACATAATGCTGTATTTTGTTTTATCGTTATATATATTATTTTTCCCCGATTTGATGCACTTAGAAACATCAGTATTAAGCGCTATATAAATGTTATTCATTATCATTATCATTATCATTACTGAAATATTCTTAGATATAATTATAATGGAACTCACACTTGTCTACTCAGTGATTTATAAAACGTTAAATGTGTTTGGTTAGAGATGTGTACAGTTAATGTTCTATTCTATCTAATATTACAATCTCCTATATATTTTCTTTGTACAACATAGTCCCATATTGGGACAGCGCTGTTCCCGCGGGCCATGTTTGCTGCTGTGCCGAGGTCCCCTGAGCCTCCCAAGCCACCCACTCCCACAGGGAGTCGGCCTCCATCAGCCCTCTCCACTGCTATCATGGATGCAACATTTGTTGGCAGAGCAATAGGTATGATGTAACACTTTCACAATACTCTAGAATGGGATCATGGACAATACAAAAGCAAAATAGTGAGAAATTCTATCCCTATAAAAATCTGCAATTTTTAGATATTCAGAATGTTGCAATCAATAGTAAAGTTTGTTTTTTTTTAAAGTAATTACAAGTATCTTCTTGTCGATATAACAATGGAAGTTCATGAAATATGAGAAAAATAGGCTTGCTATGAAATGGTCGTGTTAAACCCCATTATTTCTTCTGTGTGAAGTTTTGAGACACATGTTCTGGGCAGTGAACAGGCAGGTAGGATCAATTAGGTTGACTGAAATAAAGTTGTTGTTTTTTTCAAAAAGAAAGAGGGGATTTGTACTTTCACCTTCATTAAAAGAGTTGATTTTAAAGAAAACCTTTATTCAATTGAAAATTGTATGGCTGGCAAATGACAGTGTCAGTTCAGAGTACAGACTCTTGGACTTATATATAAATTGCTTCTTGATTGTTGTACTATTCTTTTGAGGGGAAATATTTTTAAACATTCATAACTATCTGCATGATGTATTGCTTTGATTGTATTGTCATGATGATGTTTAAAAGAAGAAATAATGGAAGCAGGCATGGTAATGGCATAGTGGAATGCAACAGAAGAAAGTGACAAAAGATGTGAGTTGTCCAGTTAAAAGCATATCAGAGAAGATATAGTTTATGGGTTTGGTAATGCAGTTTGAAGAGGACTGTCATGTTGTAGGGAAATTTGAAAGTGGAAAATGCTATTTTATTGGTATGAAATGTTTTTGGTACCAGTAGCCTTTTGAGAAATGAGTAGTCAGTGATCAAAATTTCAGCCCTGTTGAGCCAAGCGATGAAATACTGTCCTACTGCCAACTGTCAAGCACCACTGAGAATTTAATTTTCCATATGATGACGACAAGAGGACCATAAGCACTTGTTGACTTTATATTGACACAAATTGATATTAGTATGGAAATGTGTGACTTTTGTTCACCTTGATATCTAAGCAGCAAGTCCATCACCAAACAGCACTCTGAGGACAACAGGAGAACTGTCTAGGCGTGTTGAAGGACCAGAGGAAGCAGAGTTCCAGCGAACTGTGGAGAACACCAGTATGGCTCACAGTAGCATGTATGACTATGGTGACAGTGAGGATGAGGATGATGATGATGAGGATCTTGACATCATGGGGACGAGTCGGAATCACACTGCTATGGACTACGATGACCCTGGGTATGATGTAGAAGCAATCAATATTTTTTGTTTTGGATTGTTTGTTTGTTTCTCATCTCACTGAATGAGAAACAAATAAATGTCCAAAAGAATCTTGAAGTTGTCTTCCACAGGTACAAAGCTGAAATATGGCTAGTATTGTGTGAAATTGAAATCAACATTGCATTAAAAGATGAGTATTTTGCTATGGACAAAAAGAATAGATATTTGGTGTATTTTGATATAAAAATTGTTATATTGCAAGTCAAAGTGTTTTTCTGTCATTTAAAAAGTTGGAGTCATAAAAGTGAAATGTGATACTGTCTTTATTATATTTCCTGTTTTGTAACTTTTGTAGTAAAAGGGTGTGATTTTACTGCTCCAGTTGCCCCATGTAATATCTAAATGATTTCAGGAAAAAAAAAATGGGCATCAAACAAGAAAACCAAAGTTCTGTGAGTAGGTGCTGTGTGATTTATGTACAATACTGGTTGCTTGGATGGAGACTTCATCAGGCTCTGCACAGATTCCTTCCAAGTTGAACTGTGTAAATTGCACCACATCAATTAGAAGATGAGTTGAAATCAAATGTTGTTATACAGAAATGGCAAATCTGGCACGTCTGCCAGTGGCATAATGTGATTTGTGATATTTTTCATGCAAAGGCATGATTAATGCTTTCCAGAATCTGATTCATAGAACAAACAAAATTATGAAATGTGATATTGTGTCCCTTCATGTCTACACTGTGAGTGAAAAGGGATTCTGTAGAATTTACTAATTGCTCCTGAATAAGTTTCTAAATTGGAAAAGAAGCCTAGCAAAGGGAGAAGTCTCAATATTGCTCTTGATAATATATGATTCAACATCTTTCATTTTTTTTTTTTTTTTTTTTGGTTGCAGTCAGGCTGATTTGAATTCTCCTTTTTAATCACTTAACAGCTATGCAAAGGTTGGTGACATACAGGATATGCTTGCAGAGAATAAGCGTGGTACCATCTCTAACCGTGCTAGGTTAGACACTCCTCCCATGTCAGATGATGAGGTCAACTCTCCAATGACAACAGATCGCTCAGGGACCACCAGCAACCGTTTGCTACAGGACTCCAGTGAGCTGCCTGGTACCAGCACTAGAAGTCTGTCAGCTGGTCATCTAGCTCAGGTCAAAGGTCAAGTAGAAGAAGATCCTCAGGAATATGAAGTAGATGGCAGAAAACAGTCGGGGAAGAAGAAGGCAAAGAAAAAAGGAAAAGAAAAGAAGAAAAAGAAGGCCGGAAAGACAGCTGATACAGAGGATGATATTGAGGCTCTGTATACACAACCTGTGAAGAAGGTGATGAGAAATCCAGTAAATTATAAAACCACAGATATAGGGAAACAAGATATCATTCATAATAAACCACCTTATTATTTGATATCATTGTGGTGTGGTTGCAAAGTCATAAGCTAGAAAACACGATACATCTTTAGAATTTATGATGGTAAGTTCAGTGGTGTTGGTCAGCGAAATATTGATTTAAGTAGGTCATGTAGGACAACAGATTATGAGAGAGAGAGGGGAGAGGAGAGAAAATACATGTATACAACATATAGACAGCTTAGATCTCGTTCATATGTCAAAACATTTTTTTTTTTCTATTTGATACCAGAGCCCTCTTTTATGAAGAGTTTAAATTGATTATATTGTTGATTTCAACTGTAAGTCTATGGCAGCCTGTGTGCATGGTAAGGAAATTTAAGATTGATTTTATCTTTTGATAAAACGGGGCCCAGACATGATAACTGTAATTATGTTGTAACTTTTGTCATAACATCTCAAACATGGCATCTTGATTACTATCTTCAAATCAAAGCCTGCAGTCAGTGGTGCATAAGCTCATTCCTTTTTACTGATCACTTTTCAGCTGGTAGAAAGAGAACTCTCAAACCATTCCAACAGCAGCAGTTTGACCAGAGTGACCAGTCCAACAGCTGATGACTTCTCCGACCTAATTTCTCCGCCTCCGCCTTGGAAGAAAAATGTTCAGTCCCCAGGTATAACATTACACACTTCAGTTCATTTCAGATGCATTGTTGCCCTAGCATAATAACCCACATATCTTTGGATCACCTGTAGTTTCAACACAGTGTTGGCTAGATGAGAAATATCAGTAATGTCTATTACACTAAATCCTTAGCCACTGACTGCCATTGAATTCAAGGAGGGATTAAAGCAAATGAAAGCTGATATTGCCTCAAAGCTTGAATGTTGAGTGAAAACACCTGTCAGAAAGTGATCAGTATTCACAGATCCTCACCAGTCTCAGTGTGACAAAATGTAAAAAACCCTTGGCTGTCTAATTAAATTATTGGTTTGGGCATGATGAAAGCACTATGGCAGGATAGAACCCACTATGTGGTAGATAAGTTTGCAGACTACAATCAGGATTGAAGAGCCTGATTACTCATCGTTTGGAATTCCTTTTTGAGAATGCATTTTAGATGGTTGATGTTCAACTTATCATTCTGATTGACAGGTCGAGAGGTGAAGGATGTGCTGTCTGGTAGGAGTAAGACGTCTGGGAGGACACAAGAATTAGTTCAGGAACCAGTAAGTAGTGGTCTTACAAGAATTGTTTCAGGAGCCAGTAAGTAGTGGTCTTACACCCAGCTAAAGACAAAGATCTCTTACCAAATTCGTGTTTCTGGAGAGGTACAAGGAAGCAGGAATATGGCCATTTTTTGTTACTGAATAATCACAAAGTAAACAATGTAATAGAAAGAAAAATGCCATTAGTGTTTGTTGTCATTGTCATGCATTCATCTGTTTAAATGCTTTAAAGGAATTTGTTTTGTCATTTAAAGGTTTTGAAATGATGAAAAATCTTAGCTGTTTGAATTCGAGTATGTTGGTCTTGCGCTTGTGCTATGCCAAGAAAGAATTATGTATAACAGGTTAAGTCATTTTTTTATCATAAGAAAATTAAACAATTGGCAATGAAAAGCTGTGCTGGTAAGGAGCTAGCTAATCATTTCAGGTTAGCTGTTTCTTCTACCTCCACTCACTCAACGTTCCTTCTCATCCTATTTCAGGTGATTCAACAAGTCAAAGCTACTAACATCCATCACGCTCCACCAACACATATCCATGATAATGGTATGCCATTTTCTGTCTTATCATAATCAGATCAGTCGTAATCAACCAGAGAATTACTGTATACACCAAATATTTCGCAAGGTTTTTATTTTCACGAATTTCGCGAGTCAGCTGCTATTCGCGAAATTAAAAACATGCGAAAATATCAACTCTGATCCTGATATGAATGTGACGTACGCATACACATTTCTCCATTCAGTACAAGACTCCACGATCGCGAATTTAACAACTCGCAGAATTGTCTGGAAGTCTTGATTCGCGAAAATTTAGACTCGCAAAATATATGGCGTATACAGTAGTTTTTTTTTGAAATTTCTAGTGCTAATGGAAATGTTGTCATATAAATGCTAAACCTGCTCACAAATATGCAAACAAAGCAAACAAATCCATCCATGAACAAGATGATAATTCTTTAAAGGGAAGGTAAACCCAAAGAGCAATGTGGATTGAGTGAAAGCAGCAACATTAGTAGAACACATCAGTGAAAGTTTGAGAAAAATTGGACAATCGATGCAAAAGTTATGAATTTTTAAAGTTTTGGTGTTGGAACCGCTGGATGAGGAGACTACTAGAGGATATGACGTATGAGTGGACAACAATACAAAGAAAATATAAAGGATATTCAACAAAAATTCACTTTTCTAGAATTATGAAAGAGCAGTGGACCAACCGCTTTCAGAAAGCAGGGGGAATAATTGCTACCCTTAACATATGTCAATATCAAGTTGATGGAATTTGTAATTTTCATGAAAAATGGATTTTTGTAGTATTTTCTTTATATTTTCTTGATATTGTAGTCCACTCATACGTCATAACCTCTAGTAGTCTCCTCATCCAGCGGTTCCAACACCAAAACTTCAAAAATTCATAACTTTTGCATCGATTGTCCGATTTTCTTCAAACTTTCACTGATGTGCTCTACTAATGTTGCTGCTTTCACTCAATCCACATTGTTCTTGGGGTTTATCTTCCCTTTAACCAATGTTCTTGTCAAAGAGTAATGGTATGATTGTGTCATATGTATACTTGTATAGTTATCACATGTTACATATTGTATGTAATTTGATTTGATGTGATGCTGCAATCAAGTGAATATCAATTTCCTTCCTAGGACAACAAATATCAAATATTGATTGTAAAATAAAGACAGCAGAGATGACAGTACCCAGTAGTTTTCTGTCCTGGCATTTTACTAAAATACTTTCCAACAAAAGAAACAGTCCACAACTGCTCAGTACATTCCAATCAGTAGATTATGTCCCCAAAAGCTTATCTGTCTCTAGTGTATACTAGAGGAGACCACAACATTATTAGAAACACAGACTGCTGCTACCTCAGTGCTCTATGTACACTCCTCACAAAGTATCATTTCTTTACCAGTCGCAGCATTCTGCTAGGATTGAAAAACATATTTTTCCATTGCTTAATATTGCTTTTAAATGGTTCATGACAGACACCTACAGCCACATAGACAGGAGTCAGGCTCTTAGCTCTTTGATGGAGGACCGCCTCCAGCGTACCAATGCTCGTTTGGAGCAAGAACTGGAGCTAGTGAAACAGGAGCGAGATGAGCTGCAGGGCTCCCTGGAGCAGCGGACCAGACAACTGATGGAGGAGAGGGGACGGAGCTCTGCACAGCAGCAACAGACATCTCAGGGCACATCAGCCATCAGGGCGGAGCTTAGGAGGACAACAGCACAGAATGGTGAGGGGTCTCCATGGTGACATCATTTTATCATCTTTGGTTTCTACTCTTCCATTATTTTACATCTCATCAAATGCTTTTCATGAGTACACTGTATATTGTATAAAATGCATGAGAACTTTTTATTTCAATAATTTCCATCAGAAAACTTGAAAATGAGTGACTGATATCAGAACAAAATCAACATATTATCATTTTAATGATTTTTATACCCCCGCCACTACCCCCGGCACATGTAGTGTGAAGGGGGTATATAGGAATCACCGTGATGTTGGTCGGGTGGGCGGTCGGGCGGGTGGTCGGGCGGGTGGGCAGTCGGTCTGTTGCAAAATATTGTGTCGCGAACTCCTCCTACAGTTTTGAAGCAATTTAAATGAAACTGTGGGTAAATAATGATATTGAGTGTTCGTCGGACAATGTGTTGCCATGGTAACCATAATTTGTCAATCAGTTGCAATAACCATAATTTTACCAAAACCTTGTGAATTGAATAACTTCCATAGTATTTAAGCAATCAATTTCAAAATTGGTATCTATGATGATCTATAGACTGCGTTATGCAAGACACTCTATGTGTTTGTACTTGACAAAGCGTTGCCATGGTAACCACATGTTTTCTTCGATCTTCAAAATCTTGTGGAGTGAATAACTTCCACAGTTTTGAAGCAATTGAAATCAAATTTGGTAGGCATTATGGCCTTGAGGCATAGATGTGGAACACATAATTTTTGTGTTTGTCGGACAAAGCATTGCCATGGTAACCATCATTTTACCAAAACCTTGTGGATTGAATAACTTCCACATCATTCAAGCAATTAAGGTCAAATTTAGTATGTATGATGATCGGGAGGACCTGGTGTAGTTTTGCAAGACACCAAGGTGTTAAAGGTGCATGGTCCCGGTGTTTTAGTCAAATGTGTACGCGGGCGCATGGCGCAAGTTTCCTATAGAGACCTACGCTATCGACTTCTCTTTGGCGCTTACGCTTTGGCCCACTTTCCCGAGTCCGAAGAAGTCCGATTCACTGTAGTCAGTGGTCCGATCACAGTTCGGCTCATGATTCGGCTGAGGAGGATGACAGCTTAAGCAAACTTCTTTTGTGATGTCATAATAACAAGCACATATGCACGCACCCTGGCATTACTACAGACTGCGCGATGCGCAAAGAAGACAACAAAGGCAACGTTACTTAGCAACACCTACGCACTTTACTCTTGATGACAGCTCAACTTCGGTAACCTTCGTATCAATGCTAATGGTGATCGGCAGTATCATGAACAGCGCCATCTATACCACCGGAACTATGCCCCTTTAATATAAGAAAAATGTGTTGCCATGGTAACCACTCATTTTTGTATCAAATTGAACCATTTAATCTATGAAGGTGAAATTTGGTGTGTATGATGCTCTTTAAGTGTAGTTTTGCAAAATGTCCTTTGTATTTGTATCGGACTATGCGTTGCCATGGTAACCGTATGTTTTTTTTTTTTTTAATCCTGTGGAGTGAACTTCTTCCACAGTTTTCAAGCAATTGAAACCAAATTTGATAGGCATTATGGCCCTGAGGTATAGATGTGGAACACATAATTTTTGTGTTTGTCACACAAACCGTTGCCATGGTAACCACAATTTTACCAAAACCTTGCAGATCAAATAACTTTTCCATCATTCAAGAAATTAAAGTCAAATTTAGTATGTCATGATCTAGAAGTGTAGTTTTGCAAGACACCAATGGGTTAGTTTAAGGAAAATGTGTTGCCATGGTAACCACTCATTTTTGTATCAAAATAAATCATTCAAGCTATGAAGGTCAAATTTGGTGTGTATGATGGTCTTTAAGTGTAGTTATGCAAAATGTCCCTTGTGTTTGTATCAGACAATGCATTGCCATGGTAACCACACTTTTTACCCAAACCTTGTGGAACTCAGTGTCAACTCTGTAATTGTACAGTAAACTAAAATTATTCTGTTTCCAATTCGACAAGTGCACAAACTTGGTATTAACGTCATTACCCTCATGACATCACATACTATAAAGCGACACTAGGGGCGGGGGTATTAATCACCGGTTCAGTGATAATTCTAGTTTTTTTTTTATTACATCAGACATGAGCATGTATGAATAATCAACAGTGTCAGGCAATATTTGTATTCGTTTAAGTGCTATTAATCTGTGTTAAGATCTAGCAAATGCTAGCAGAGTAAACATTTTCTCTCAAAATTTGCATGAGTTTGTATTATGTGTTTGCCTGTGTTTCATATTCAGCTGACCTACAGGCCCAAGTGACCGACCTGACCAGTATGTGTCAGCGGCAGCGAGATGAGAAACGTTCCCTGCAGGAGGCCAATAAAAGATTGCGAGCCGAGAACCAAGCTATGCTGGAGACTGAAGAGAAAACTAATGACCAGGAAGATGGTTAGCAAACATTCTTTTCATGGTCAATTTTATCAAACTGTTTTTGCGAGTGGACAAGATGAAACATTGATAACATTTCTCTACATTTTACTCATTTTATTTGCAGTATCACATATTGTAGCATGTTCTTCTATTCGCTGCAAGCAAGTCTATGTGTTATGAAAATATTGTAGTAATAATGTTTAAAATTCTGCCGTTTTTGGCATGTTATGTTTAGCTGTTGTCATTGATATACTCCTGGTTTCATTTCCTTCTGATTAAGTGTAGATTTCACATGAATTCCCTAGCAGCAAACATTTTATCATACCCTGAAATTGTTATCAAACATATTGAAAATATAAATGTAAAACGTGTCATTGATTTCTCTTTGCTTTCTTCAAATCCCAAACTTGTCAGGTGTCTACATAAAGCAACTCAAGGAGCAGGCTGAACGTGTGATCGAAGAGAACGAGGAATTGAAGAATGTCGTACACAAACTCAACATTCATCTCAGTCGATATCAAGCCAAATACTCTTCCCCACAAGTAAGCAACTTGTAACTTCAACTTGATTTCATTGTCAGATTCTATTACTAGTATCCTTGAGTAATATCAAAGGACAGCTGTACATTTTGATTCAGGCATTGATTGTTTTTTTTTTTTTTTCCTGGGGAATGAGAGAGAAACTAGTCTTTTTGGATCATATTCAATTTATTAAAAAAAAGAGAAATTCTCCCATGTGATATGAATCCTTGAATGAAACAAGAGAACTAGACATTATTTTGTAGATACTGACTGATAAAGTCACCTTTCTATTTCAACAAGTTTGTTACTTCTCCATATGATTCTTGACCTGCAGAGTGTCTTGGTCTACATCTTACACCCAGGTAGTCAGTTTGTGACAGTGTGATACATGCAAGTACGGCAAAGGTGTAATGAGACAGTGTGATGTCAACTGCTTTGTTGATATCAAGTGCTATTCAGAACCTAGTCCCTTTATCGTCGTCACTACCACCACCATCACCATCATCATTATCATCATCATCATCATCATTATCACCATCGTGATCATTGCCAATATCATGATTATTTATGTATGTCCAGAAGGGAGACCCGCCCGGTTTGCCGTCGAGGGGAAGCACCCCCCGCTGGCTGACAGACACCAAGTACCTGTCTCCCCTTATTGCTGCCTACGAGGAACAGCTGATGGAGAAGGAGGCAGAGATTGAGGCCAACCTTGAGGACATCCAGGAGCTAAGGAGGAATACTGAGGAGGTGATACGGGAGAACCAAAGACTCCATACCAAGAGACTTTCAGGAGGAGGAGGTGGAGGTAGGAGGGATGCTGCTCTCCATCAATCAGAGAGCTGGTGAGTATTATACTTCATAATTCCTTCAGGGATTACCTTGATACCTTGATCATTGTCATTCTCTAGTTGTGTTCAAATATAGTACTGAAAAGAGCAGATTGGTCACTGCACAGCCTGAACAGGAAAGAAAATCTACTCAAAGGATATTGTGATTAAGCAATACAGTGGAAAAAATAACAATTTGGTTATTGCAATCTAAAACCAGTTACATTGTTATGTACACTTTACCCCAGGCTGAGTGAGATGGAGGAACAGGCCAGACTGGTGTTGGAAGAGAACCAAGTAGTCCTGGAACAAGTGGATCTACAGCAGAGGAAGCTCCAGGACCAGCAAAGAAAACATACCCAAGAGAGTAAGGACTCCAGTCTCATGTTCTCAATAAACCATGGCGGCATTGGGTTCACTTGATTCATGTAGTCAATAAACGAGGGCACTATGGATTGAAAGGTATCTCGCAAAGTGTAGAGATGTAATGATGAGCCTGTCCATACTAAAAATGAATGCATTGTGTGTTCAGGTATTTAGGTCCTTGATTGTGGAATAAGAGGAGGTTTGACAGAAGGGACATCACATGTACAAAATATTTGATCATGCATGTATGCCACATGTAGGACCCAAACAACTTCTCAGTTCTCCAAGTACATCTTAGGTGCAAAGTGTCCATTCCATTATATCATTTTATGTAATCTAATTTTGTGTATTTTTTGTTCTTGTTTATATTCTAGCCATCAGACTAACTAAGCAGCTGGCTGCTTTGGAGTCTGAGAGAAGCTCTCTAGAGAGTGACCTTTCTGAGCTGCAAATGAAATATGGCGCCCTCAAGGACCAACATGAGAAAAGCATCAAGGAGCGTGAGAGTCAGATGCCAGTTGAGGAACACATGAATGCAGTAGCTGAATACAAAAGGTTAGATGTAAACCTTAGCAAGTTAACACCTCTTATTGTCTAGGTTGATAACAAATAACGGGTAGGTTACTTTGATATAAGCCTGAGGCCACACCCTTTGCCTACAGTATGAACACGACAAAGAAAGTATATCTTTTAGAATGTGGGGGACAAAGGCGGCTAATAATACAATTGCATAATAACGGCATTTTTGTGTGAGTGTGTTAGAACTGAACAGTATCACACCAGATTTTGAATCAAACTGACAAACAAACAAACGAACTGACAAACAACAGTTTATACTGAAGATAACTGCATATCCTCACTGTGAAGTTCATTGAATTGTAAATGTGCAAATGAAGGAGCTATATACATTGACTTGATAATCTAGTAGTTTTTATCACTGGTGGTAGAACTTTGACATTGGTATTCTACAAACTACTTCTGTGTCTGGGTTTATCCACTCAGGAGCATGCAGGACTTGAGGAGACAGACTGAGGCTGAGACAGAGAATACTCTGTCCAAACTGACCTCAGTGGAGGCAGAAAAGACCAGTGTGGTGATGAGACTGACCAGTGTCCAAACTGAGAATAGCCAACTGAAGGGAGAGATTCTTGCTCTGAACAAGGCCAACAAGTATGCTACCCATCCTGCCTCTCAACCATCAAACTTTTTTGTTTGTCGTCTTCAGTCATGATGAAAGCATCATCTCATTTCAATTATTGTTTGACTCAATCTATAACCAACATTTCTTGGTCAGTTAGTGTAAGTCACAAAGCTCATGGAGTTCAACTGTATCATGCTGTTGAAAGGAAGATAGTATTGGTGTGTGCTGTTATCATCTTTCTTTATGGTGTAAACCTTTCCAGCATAAATGTGCTCATGATTAGCCTTAATGGAGTCCCTGCATATTAACAAGTTGCAACTTCATCATGTGCATAAAACAGAGATACAGAATGGCATATTGCGTAGACAATATGGCCTGATACTCCACTCACACATGCAGGCGAGCAAGATATGCACGGTGACACGACATTTGCTCCTGCAACAATTGCTCCTTTGATATTTTCTCCAAGGACTCAGGATTAGGGTTAGATTTGTGATATGGTTTTAGGTTTAGTTTGATGTGAAGATTAGGATTAGGGTAGGGGCTATGTTTGTGGGTAGAATTTATGCTTGGCTTATCATGCAGATATTTCATGGGAACAATTGTCGCAGGAGCAAATGTCATGGAACCGATATGCACACACATAAACACACAACCAAGCAAGCAAGACAAACACAAAAGCCCAGATCCCATAAATGCAAAAATGCTGGTTCAACTAATAACTCACCTTCAAACCTTTGCTTGTGAGACTCGTATGTAGGTGTTACATTTTCCTGTATCAGTGTCAACATAGCCATCTTCATACCAGAACTGATTCCTGTTTCATTCTGTTCCCTGTCTATGGTAGGCGGCTGCAGCACCAGATGAGTTTGGTGGAAAGGGAATTGGAACACTCTCAGACCAGAGAGCTGGCTGCCAACCAACATCTCAATCGTGTCCTGGAGATTGCAGAACAGACTGCGGCAGAAAGAGACTCGTATAAGAAAATGGTTGGTTTCTCTGCTAGCTTGTCTTCCATACAAGATTAAACCAAAAACCTACCTTGCTTTCCTGTTTATTCCACATTTTGTGTTATTTGTAACCATCATTACCTATATGGCAGCTTTCAAAACGAGCAACTTAAAATTCAAAAATATTGTTCTCGGATAGCCATTGTAAATGTTAATATGTGATAATGATAAACATGAAAGCTCCCACTTGTGAGTAAATTGTGTGCACACAATCTGTGTACCATGGTATGTGGGCCTATCAAACCTGTATAGTGTAATATATACCTTACTCTCTGATAATAAATATCATCAGTAGTGCTGGATGAGATCAATGGTCTCAGTCACATAGTGGATGTAACAAAGGGCATTCACAAAGATGTGGAACATGTAAAAGTGTTTCACTTCCAAACTAGTGTGGTTATTGAATTATTGTGTTAGTTTGCAGTGTGACACTCAAGATTGCATGTAATAGCATGATCCATTGTGTGCTCCAACCTTACAACTGTTAAACAATTTTTCACAACACACAAAAATAACATGACAAAATGTGTTCTCCTTCATCCAGCAAGTAGCTACACACAAACACAGCTAAATGCTAGAAAATGTTATGTTTAGGAAGAAAGATTTGCGGTGACACCATGTGTATGTAGTACTTAGCCGGATCGTTGTTTGGCAGAAGAGCCTAGAAAGAGGAGAAACGAAGAGGGAAGCGACATATGGGGGTTGTGAAGAGGGCAAAAAGTGAAGAGTGGGAGACAGTAATGGGCTAGAAGTTGAAGTTGCACTAGTGGAGACAGTAGAAAAAGGAACACAGAGAGTGGTAAGGAAGAATAGTGTGAGAATCAAGTAAGATGTTCGGACATCATTAGAAGGGGAAAGATGAAATAGAAGGGAAGAGGAAGAGGAAGGAGTTGAATGTTGGAGAATCATGGAGATAGGGGAGAGCAGTGAAGATTCATGAAACCAAGAGGAGAACGAAGTCGGCGAACAGTGTGGCTATGGAATGCGAGTCAATGGAGAAAGGACGAATAAGCCCTCGAAGGAGGGGTAAGTAGAGGAGAGATGAGAATATGTGGAGAGAAGGGGAGAGAGAGAGAGAGAGAGGGGGGGGGGGGGGCAATGAAAGGAAGAAGAAAAGAACAAATTGAAATTCAAGACGTAAGTTAGAGGGAGCTAGTGTGGATCCTATAATTAAATTCTGCGGAGGAGAAAAATGGAGAGGAAATTGATAACAGTTAAATCCTGAAAAGGTTCCTGTGGGAGAAATGCAAAAAATAAGAAATTAAAATAAGGTTAAAGTGTAGACCTGAGGAGAGAAGACAAGAAAAATAACCTGTAAAGAAATGTGTAAATTAAAACTAGTGGTCCTGAAAAGGACCGTTGGGTTGTATGGAAGGAAGAAATAAGAAAAAGAAGAAAGAAGAGAACAGAACAGAAAAGAAAAGATAAGTAGTGTAGAAACAGACAAAAGTGTAAGAGAGAGAGAGAGAGAGAGGAAAGAGAAATGAAACACTGAGTAAAGGTGCTAGTGAAAGTAGAGCAAGAAGTCTAGTTATAAGAATAACTAGGAGAACCGGGGAACTTGACGTTTCGGGCAGGTTGACTGCCCTTCGTCAGAAGTGAAGCGTGATCTGAGAAGAGGCGGGCTATATATGGAGAATGCGGACCTAGATGGAAGAGGTCGGTCGAGGCGGGCTCGCAGGCGGGCTGAGCGTCGGCTGTTGGTGGGGTGTTGCGGTCGTTGATGCATTCTATTGTTCTTGGAGTGTGTTGATGGAGGAGTACATCTGTGAGGGCTAACTTGGCTGTTGGTAGGTCGTGGCCGGAGATTGGAGTCCGGGTTAGTAGATGGGGTGGGTGCCGGTGGTGTGGAAGAGTTGTGTCGGTGAGGGCGTCTTCTGGAACCAGCGATAGGTGTGGTCGTGAGTGGAAGGCGCGGTTGACGTCGTGGGCGCTGTTGTGAAGAGGTGGGGGAAGAGATATGAGAGGAAGAAGTAGAGGGGGGAATGTGCTGTGGAGAGAGTGTGTTGTTGTTGTCATTGTTGCTGTTTGATTGTTTGTTAATGAGAGGAAGCCAGATGTTGTTGATGTGGAGTCCCGTATCCTGTGTAACAGTGTCGTGTGTGTGAATTTCTATGGCTTCTCTGATACGTCGTGTGTTCCAGTTTTTGATGGATGTGATGAGTTTGCTGTCTTCCCAGTTGATGCGATGTTCCGACTGTTGAGCGTGTTTCACGATGGCTGACTTTTCCCATTCCGAACGTCTGTAGCATGTTTTGTGTTCTTTCAGTCTGGTCTCTAGCGATCTCCCTGTTTCACCTATGTAGACTTTGCCGCATTCGCATGGGATACGGTAGACACCTGGTTGTTTGTGTTTGGGGTGCTTGTCTTTGTGTGAGTGCAATGAATTGTGAAGTTTGTTGGAAGATGTATGACGGACCTGGATGTTGGCGGACTTGAAGATGCATTGTAGTTTGTGCGAGGTGGCGCCGAGGTAGGGAAGATTTACAGTTGTGATGGGCTGTTCCTTGGCTGCTTGGTTGGGATGAGAAGGTGCTTGAGTGTTGATTTTGTGCTTGGGGTATTGGTTGATAGTGGTGAGTGTGTCTGTGATATGTTCGAGTTCTTGTCGAAGATGTTCTTTGTCGCTGATTTGATGAGCACGGACTCCAATCTCCGGCCACGACCTACTAACAGCCAAGTTAGCCCTCACAGATGTACTCCTCCATCAACACACTCCAAGAACAATAGAATGCATCAACGACCGCAACACCCCACCAACAGCCGACGCTCAGCCCGCCTGCGAGCCCGCCTCGACCGACCTCTTCCATCTAGGTCCGCATTCTCCATATATAGCCCGCCTCTTCTCAGATCACGCTTCACTTCTGACGAAGGACAGTCAACCTGCCCGAAACGTCAAGTTCCCCGGTTCTCCTAGTTATTCTTATAACTAGACTTCTTGCTCTACTTTCACTAGCACCTTTACTCAGTGTTTCATTTCTCTTTCCTCTCTCTCTCTCTCTCTTACACTTTTGTCTGTTTCTACACTACTTATCTTTTCTTTTCTGTTCTGTTCTCTTCTTTCTTCTTTTTCTTATTTCTTCCTTCCATACAACCCAACGGTCCTTTTCAGGACCACTAGTTTTAATTTACACATTTCTTTACAGGTTATTTTTCTTGTCTTCTCTCCTCAGGTCTACACTTTAACCTTATTTTAATGTCTTATTTTTTGCATTTCTCCCACAGGAACCTTTTCAGGATTTAACTGTTATCAATTTCCTCTCCATTTTTCTCCTCCGCAGAATTTAATTATAGGATCCACACTAGCTCCCTCTAACTTACGTCTTGAATTTCAATTTGTTCTTTTCTTCTTCCTTTCATTGCCCCCCCCCCTCTCTCTCTCTCTCCCCTTCTCTCCACATATTCTCATCTCTCCTCTACTTACCCCTCCTTCGAGGGCTTATTCGTCCTTTCTCCATTGACTCGCATTCCATAGCCACACTGTTCGCCGACTTCATTCTCCTCTTGGTTTCATGAATCTTCACTGCTCTCCCCTATCTCCATGATTCTCCAACATTCAACTCCTTCCTCTTCCTCTTCCCTTCTATTTCATCTTTCCCCTTCTAATGATGTCCGAACATCTTACTTGATTCTCACACTATTCTTCCTTACCACTCTCTGTGTTCCTTTTTCTACTGTCTCCACTAGTGCAACTTCAACTTCTAGCCCATTACTGTCTCCCACTCTTCACTTTTTGCCCTCTTCACAACCCCCATATGTCGCTTCCCTCTTCGTTTCTCCTCTTTCTAGGCTCTTCTGCCAAACAACGATCCGGCTAAGTACTACATACACATGGTGTCACCGCAAATCTTTCTTCCTAATCAACTTCACCATGCAAACCTTCAAACAACACATAATGTTATGTTTGTTTGGTTAATATGACCAAATATTTGTGTACATTTATGGCACAATCTAAATCACCTTATTTTGGTAATGTAAAATCACCCATTGTGGATGATGTTTAAATGTGAGAGGACATGAATGGCAGTTGTTTTCTTTTCCCCACAAGAACAGTTTATAAATTTTCTGTTTCTTTATTAGGCAAAGGCCCAGTCTCAAGAGAAGGAGAGAGCAGTGAACAAGATGATGGCTGGAAATGTAGCCATTGGTAGGATGGAAGAAAAACTGAGGGTGAGACAAGGATCAGTCCTGGGTCTTTACTTTTTTGCTTCTGTTTTACCTCTCAGACCACCCGACTATGTAGTACCATTAATGTACACTGGGAGGTATTGTCAGCAGTAATCTTGTTTTGTGACACTGTTAACTTCGGAGGATATTTTCCTTGGAATATGTTCTGTGGTTTTAGGGTTGTCAAACAATTGTAACAGATATACTTTTTCTATGAGAAAAAAAAATGCAATTTGAATAATCGTAAAGGTATTCTTCTACAGCAAACTCCTTCAGGTTACATAAGAAGATGGGTAGTTGATATTAGCTTTGCATGTATTAATGTTTAGATGAATTTTTCCCCTTATTTTGCAATGAGGAAGTTTAATGTTTAATCATTTCCTTTGAATTCCTGGAACACTAAAGACACTTTCCAGTCACCTTTAGATATAAGGGGATGTAAATTACAGCTGCAGTAAATGTCACAACGCTGATCTCAAATTCTTACGGTTGTATATAAGTCAGCTTGTTTTAAAGACATCCTCCATGCATCCACAAGTTAAAATCAGTGTCCAGTAAGTCCTTTTCAAGGTGACCTCATGATGCTTTGAGAGACTCCTATACGTACAACACAAATTTAAACTGCACTAATAATACCAGCCTGAGGTGGGCTCAAACAGAAGTGTGACAGGGCTAAACAGGTAATAAAACAAAATGAAAAAAAAAAAACAACAACTTTAAACCTGTATTGTAATGTTGTTTGCAGATGTACAAGCTGAGAGCTGAGAGTAAAGTGGAGGACGTCCTTTCACAGATGAAGGATCAGGATGAGCTGCACACATCTCGGTTAACTCAGTATGACCGAGAGATGAAACATCTTAGCCATCTTGTTAGAGAGAAGCAAGATGCTCTTGACTCTATCACAGCTGATAAACAGTAAGTGAAAGTCACATGTCCTATAGTAACTGTCAAACAGTTTTAAACATTGTTAGTGGCAATCTAAATTTTGATTTATTTGTCACCACTATTAAGATAGAGTCAAAGGCCGTGAAGCAAGCAACTGTGAGATTAATGGGCTCAAACCAGGGAACATCAATCTGATAATTAGAAGTCTTATCCACCGAGTCACGGGTCTCGTGACCATTTTTTTTTTCCCCTTCTTCTTCAGTTTGTCTCATTCTTTTAATTAAAGCAGTTAATGTGAATTTGGTTTACATGAAGTATGACATGATGGAATACATATGGTGTCAGGCAATACTGCATAACTCTTGTCATATTAAAATCTATTCTATGCTATGGTGATTGAAAATCAGTTTAAGTAGGCATTCACCTTGTTGCAGGTTCTGTCAAGCATTTTCACCAAGTTCCTTATCAGTTGTTATCAAGTAACATGTTATAGGGTACTGTTACAGGCTTTTTTGAAACAACATTATATGCACCACTTGATATGATAAACATAATTGTTATTTAAACTCATAATGTAGAATGTGAAGAGTTTCAATTTTTTTTCCAAAACTTCATGTAAACTTGACTTCAAGGTTTCCAATGTTTTTATCTCGGTCTTGATGTCAATCTCTCACATGAATCTAAGCTCCTCCCCTTCTCTTTGTCTGGATCATGACAGGAAAGTAGAAGAACAGTTGGAGGTTGTGTGGCAAAGTGCGACCCAGGACAACAAGAGGTTAAAGGCCAAACTAGACAGGTCACTGAGGTCATCATCAGCTGTAGACTCTAACTTACTTCCATTTGGATCAGACTCAGACAACAGAGGGCTATTGTCATCAGAGAGTGACTGACTGAATAAGTCCCTCCCTCCATTAGGTTTGGCCTTGTTTCACCTACGTCTACACTGCATTAAAGTGACAGGTTGAATATATATGGACCCTACATCAGTTGTGGTGTACAGATTGGGGTCTTTTACAGGAAAGATCTGAAATTTTGCAGATGCCAAGTTCTCAAACAGATTCAACATTATTTGATCAAACTAGATACAGTTAAAGGCCACATTATATGAGTGCAATTTTACATGTCATACTCTATTTCAGACATCTGTGACATGATTCATCCAGCTATGATACATAGGGCATATGACTGGTTAGATTTGGCAATAGATTGATACAGGCCAGTGGTTAGATATCAGGACATGATTCTCAAATGTTATTAAACATGAATCTTCCAGAATATGTCTGGAGTATTTAGGGCAATTATTTGAACAAAGATGTTGATCCCAGCTAGATACATAATTCACAGCACATGTAATGAATCGTTATACTAGTGAACTCAACAGTACCAAATTTATCTGTTTTGTATTTGTCCTCTTAAAGTGATATGAATCTCTCCTATCTATGCTCATTGCATCTAGCACACAACACACAAGGAGCAATCCATATGTGCCTCATGATAGGTTTTTTTTTATATTTGTTTGTTTGTTTGTTTGTTTGTTTTTAGTTTTAACAGGGTATATACTGAATCAGGTATAAAGTTAGAACATTCCGTTTCCGTCAAGCACCAATTTCATGTTTTCCATAGTTTTTACAAAGATTTGGCAAAGTCAGTGATGTATTAATGTGAACAAATCTTACAGTTTGAACAATTCCAAGATAGCAATCTGAATTACCTTTTTGTTCCTCATAACACACTGACTAAAGAAGCTAAAGAAGGATATGATGAGCAGTAAATATGACAAAGACAGTAAGCTAGACTTTTTTGATAATTAATTGCAGATTTAACACTCACATTGTACATGCATTTCCTTACCCAAAACATACAATGATGGAACAATTGTAATGAAACAGCTTTAAAAAGTAGAGAAACAGAAGACACCTCGTGTATAATGTGTCTAGTGGTAACCATTAAACTACGTAGGACAGAAGTAATGACAACCCTGTGGTTTGATAGTCATTTACTGACCACACTTTGATGATTTCAGTTAGTGTTGTGTGGAAATAGCAGTAAATCCTAGGGTTAATTCTTTAAAGTAACTCAACCACAACTGTCTGTAATACCCAGTGCGGGTTTGTTGGAAGAAGCTTCAGTCAGTCTGGGCTAAATCCATATGAAGGTTAGGCGCGAATGCTTCAGAGTCTTGCCATGTTTTATACAATTAGATACAATTAAAAGTGAGCTGGAATTTTAGAAATCAGGAATAGCAGGGATTCATTCTGAAAATTCTAAATCATTCATTTAATGAAAGAGCTAGAGGTCTATTTAACTCTTAACTGAGTGAGCTATTACAAGCAGATATTCTACCAATTCATTATCAATTTGAAAGTAAAGTAAGCACAAATCCAATCATACATGCATTCATGGCCGTGCAGTGTCTCTCTATATTCCACTATTACCAGTGCCAGAATTTTTTGTTCCAGTGAAACACTCTCCAATCATAATGTGACACAATCAGTGACATCTACCTCTGTGCAAAGAATTATCTTCCAGTTAATTGAGCTTCTAAGCAGGTAAGCCCAAATAGCATAACAGAACCATAACTCCGTATGTATGCCAAACACATTTTTTGAGGAACAAAAATGGTAAAAAGGACTGTAGGGAAGAACTAATCATACGATTTATTTACATCAAGTACATTTTATTTGGTCCAATGCCCTTGCTCACCTGAAGAAAATATTTGCCTGCCTTCTTAAATAATTGCCATATAATAATGTACATGTACTCTGTTTGCAGCATAGAGAATATGACAGTAATACATGTGATTTTACTTTTCATATGGACATGTAGTTCATGTGGAGTGTCCAGGGAACAGACGTATATATGCCAGGTACTGTAAAGTGATTACGATTTCAGAGAATTGCAGTTTCCATAGCTCTGTCATCAGTTTGCTAGTGCAGTCAAGTTTTAAATGTCTTAACTCTTTATCTGTACAAGTGTACATCAAGTTTGTTCAAGTGTAAGTGGTTTTCTGGAAAGTTTTAGCATTTGATGTCATCATTCTCATGTGTCAATTGCAGCCAAATGTCATGTTTAGCCTCTTTAGATATTATGATTTATACTGCACACGTGGGTGTGAACTAAAATTCAAGCATAACTTTTGTAAAAGAAACTTGTATAATACATTGCACACGTGGGTGTGAACTAAAATTCAAGCATAACTTTTGTAAAAGAAACTTGTATAATACATGTACCTTGTTTTGCAGCAACTCATTGTTGGAGTGCTGAATGCCAACATTTTCAATATGATTGTTTTACTCACCTGTTATATGTAAATGATAATAAACAATATTTAATCAGATTTATGAAGAAATTAACACAAAATCTTAAGAAAATATTAAAGAAATGAACTATTTGTTTTGTTACAAAATGAAAACAGTTTTGAATGGGAAGGCTGGCACCTTCCAATGTTTTGAATGCATAGTGTTACCATAGTAATTGAGACCATGTCTGAAGTACATGTGTAGGTCTTCTTTCGAAAATATTTACCCCGGTACTGAGTGATTTTTAACAACTTTCTCTCTAAAAAGATGTATCATTTGATATGACTAAGAAGTGTCAACACATATCAGCCATGGGAGTATGTCAGAGTGAAGTTAGGAGGTCATGATTTGGGAATCATGGTGGATTGTTTCTCACTGGATCAGGACAGGAGTTTAAAAAAGTTAACAAGTCAAGTAGATCTCTGGTTAAATCTGAGACAGGGAAAGGTGTAACTGACCGAGACCAGCTCCCAGGCTGTGCTATAGTGTAGTTATCCAATGTCAATTCCTTTCCACTAGACTGTAGTGTTACTGTTAGATAACACACACAAGTAGTTTATGATACTAAAAGCAATTTTTCTCAGAAACTGCACACATTGAAGCATTCCCGTTTTGACAACACATCTTGATTTCCTATGTACAATATTGTACTACAAAGTGGTAATGTAAGTGTACTTGTAGATTATGTCATGACATCACCTTGGTTATTTCACTATGTTTATTTTTCAGTAAAAGAAACAAGATATCAGACATCAAAATGCCAAATGTGAAAGATCTTCCATAAGATATTCCTCCTGCCTAAAACATCCAAGCTATTTCAACACACACACACACACACACACACACACACACACACGACAGCACATGTAACAGTTATGATTGGCTCTGATATTATAACACATAGTACATGTATTGTATACCAGTTCTTTATGCCGTTTGCCTATGTATCTTCAATGATTAGGAAAATAAATGTATTCCTTGGGTATTTCTTGCATGTTGCTACAGGGCAGCCATTTGTTTTGATACACAGAATCTCTGAATCTATGTTTGAGGTATTTACTTGGTGCAACAGACATGTTGGGTTCACTGAAACATCAGAAGGTGAAATGAACCATCAACCCTCAAAACATTCTGAACAAACTGTGATGCAGATTCTAGTTTTCTCTTTCCTTTTGAGGACCTAGGATTTGTGACATGAAGGGATAAATTGAGATGAATTACTAGACAGGTGTATCATAGTTTACTGCAAGTTTTTTTTTTTTTTTACAAAAAAAAAATGGTGTAATTGATTTTCCTTTGCAGCTTAAAACTTAAAATTATTTGAATGGCAGATGAATCAATAAGGTAATGATATGAAATCAAGTTATCTTTCACTCAAGTTTTTTCGTTACTATCATAAAAATGAGGTACATGTATATGATTATGAGTACTCACCACATCTCTACTGCTCACAGTAATTTTTCTTACATCATTATTACTTTTTTTTTTTAGAGTAAGCAAGCTTTCATCAAATCAACATGTTCAAAGCTGGGTTTATGTGCTGTAGGTAATGCATGCATGTGGGGAAAAGCTTTCATGATGTGTAGCGTTCCAAATACATTGTTGTATATAAATACATGTAGTCTGTCACAAGAGTGATGTTAATACAGTAAGATTTACACTGGGCCTGGTGCTTAATAAATTGCAATACTTGTGACCAGAATGCTTACACTCTTGTCTTGTGTATGTACAGTACAATGAACTCATCTATAATGACATCTAATGCCACATCAGGAATCCATGTGGAAGTGTGTCCATGTGTGTTTCTTCCAAGCAGACATTTTGGAAACCAAAGCTTGTTTTTCAGTCGTTCATTTCTTGTACACAAAGCTACAAGTATTGATATATACTCCTGCTACCCAGGCCAATCAAGTGATGGATCTCCATCCATATGGGATATGTTGACAAGAAGTATATTGGTGAAAATCATGGTAATTGAAGGATTTGGGGTCTTGATAATTAAGAAAAATCAAATTGGAGATGCAATTGTGGATTTCATTTAGATCTTACAAAATTTATGTGAAGTATTTAGTCTTTCACATTAATGATGTAATAAAGTGGCATTTAATACATATCTATAGATGTTTTGTTAAATTTTAACTCTGTACACTTGACACGACACTGTCATCAACATAACATGCATTGAAACACCTACACCCACTCAGGGAATTCAGCAAATACACACAGGATGGACAGGATGTACAACACATTTCATTTGGCATCCATAGTACAAAATCCATTTTTATTTGATCAAAAGTGGCAAAATATTACATCATAATCACAAAAATATAAGATCTATTTTCTTCCAGATTCATGTCTTAATCACCATATGAATAATGAAGATACCATCCCACAACACCTCAGCAGTCACCGACTAATAAGAATCAAATTCACACATTCAGCGATCTAAAATGGACCTTTCTCCTACAGACTAGCTTTGCATTATCAACATTCTCTGAGTCTCAGTGGCAATAAATTACAGAGATCATTTCAACACACTTAAATCTTGCTCAGAAAAAGCTTGAAGTGACAGGATTTGTCAAGAAAATAGATAATTTCCCCCACCAAATCTACTTGAGAAGGCATAGAAGAGCACTTTGATACATTGTCTGCAATCACATGCTAATTTTCAACTCTCTAAGAGTTGTCTAGCCTGTGTAGGACTATGTTACACCACCTTCCCAGTCGCTAGGAAAGAGAAGCTAAACTCTGACAGGCTTTCTTGATTCCAGTCTTCTCAAATATCAACTATAATATTGCCTTCCCCACAAACCTCTCTATAGACATCTCTCATAACTTTTACTGCACAATTTCACAAATATGGACATGCATGTAGACACAGGTAAGCATATTTCATTAAATTCTCAATGTACTTATCTTGTAATGTCTGAAAGAGTAAATTCACATCTTGGAATGGACATATTCTTTTGTCTTTTACCATTGCAAACTTACATCATATACCTACTGAAAAATCAAATGATCTTCATAATGATTTCATTATTGGACTGGTGAATATAAAAATGTATGAAGGATGTTAATGTGTATGTCCATTAAATGATTCCAAAGCCTCATGAAAATTTCACCATTGTGAAATAATTAAATTCAAACAGTGCTAACGTATAAGCAAAACTTTGGTACATGTCATGAAATTGAAGTTTGCAATTGCATCTAACTGAACACCTTACAACTACTCAAGTGCAATGGATGTTTTTTGTCACACAAGCCCCTATTTTCTTTCCATTTCTCTCTCGCTCTCTCTCTCTCTCTCTTTCTTTCTCTCCAATCTGTCCAAATATTTATTTGACTTTCTATAAAATACATAATTGCAAATGGCAAGCCTTATTTCCATGATTATTTACAAAATCAATAGATCAGTATGGCTTGGAGTCCCTAGGGAACACCTCACACTCAATATTAAACTGAAACACTCTACATAAAACACATAAAACAAACACACTCATATGTACACTAAAACATGATGATACATCAGTAACACTTCTGATTTCAAGCACATCAGTAAATTTGCTGTAAGCAACTAGACCCATCCTACCACAAACTTATTTTCTTATGTACTTTCCACACATGTGGGCTTCATGTACATCAGTATCTTTGTACACCTACACTAAACATGTTAAATACCTATGCCGTCAGCAAACAAGTTACCGGTATATTTCAGACTTGTTTTCCTAACAATAAGTACATTTGATAAACTTGTGAAACATTTCTTGTTGATACTACATCCAGAAGCACGAATCTATCACTTTAATTACAGCAGAATATTCTGAGTTACTAAAATCACCTATGACTGTGAAAATCTCTTTAGATGTCCAGCTGATACCAGAACCAAGCATGTGGCTGTACGCAGACACATGATATAATTGAGACCAGTCAAGAAATGACAATGACTTGACTATAGAAACCTTTGCTGTTTTCCCATACCAGTGCTGTAGTGTATTAGTCACTGTGAAGTACACCGAGTGTTATAAGCCGGGTTCACACGTACATCAATTAGCGGGATACAAATCTCGAGATTTGCATCGCGATCGTCATCCCGAGTTTTTTGCACGTGTGGACAGAAAAAACCCGAAAATTAGCGGGATAAGCATCGCGATGCTAATCCCAAGAAATCTTGCGCTAGTTCATCAATTAGCGGGATAATTGGCCCCGCGCTGGTACGTGTGAACGGTCGGGATTAGAATCTCGAGTTTTTACATCCCATCATGCAATGCGCATATCACAACAGCGAGGCCTCTGCGAAGAGGTCCTTCACCTCTTTGGAGAACAATAACAACAGCGCGCGAACCACACCACTGACGCGTAAAAGACAATGGACAAAGGTAAGTGCGCACAGGTGGTGATAGAGAAGGGCGCTGTGTGACCCACTTTGCAGGCTTTGCTGTTATCTCTATCGGCAATTAGCGGGATAATTCGGTACGTGTGGACGCTCGCCAAATTAGCGGGATACCGATCGCGATCGCTATCCCGCTAATTTGGTACGTGTGGACGCTCGCAAAAAAACTCGGGTTGAGCATCGCGATCGTCATCCCGCTAATTTGTACGTGTGAACCCGGCTATAGACTACCTTACAATTTGTCACAAAACCTGCTTTTGGTGGAAGTAAAGGAGACGGACCATTTGATCATCTTGCCACGGATTTGAAATGTTTTCTTCAAAGGTTAATTATCCTTGCTGTTTTAGTTACAAAGTGAATGACTATAACAGAGCTCTTTCCTTCACTCAGACCCCATTTACAGTGAGTGAAAGGGCCGGGCTCGGCCGCGGCCAAGCTTGGCCTTCATTTCACCATAAACGTGCAAAAGGACAAATGCGGTACCAAAATCGGCTGCGCATTTGGCCAAGCTCTGGAGGTAGTCTCGGCCGTGGCAGAGCCTGGCCTTTTCTCACTGTAAACGCAAACTGGGCCAAATGCGGTACCAAATTGCGACTGGCGCGCTCCCAATAATAGTCGTTTGTTTACAAGCAGAGCGCCACTACGACAAAATATTGAAAGGTTTGGATTAAAAGCCCAGGCCGAGCCCGGCACTGTAAGCGGACAAAATTGCGGGGCCGAGTACCGCAATTGAGGCCGGGCTCGGCCCGGCCCTGCACTGTAAACGGGGTCTTAATGTCAGATACAAAGTCTACAGAAAGGAACCACTGATGGAATATGAAGCACTTTTGATATCAAAGCATGGTTGCATAAAATAAACAAGAGTCAGTAAGGTAACCAGGAAATGTGAGCGATGGTCCTTTGCACACATAAATCTCAGTCACAGATTTTGCTTATTAAGTTCAGAGAGTAATCTACAAGAGGGTGCTGCAAACTCTCCTGCATCCTTGCCCAGGACAACTAAAACTCCCTTTGGAGCAAGTTACAAAGTGAAAGGGTACCTGCCTCTTGAATGATATAGGAAGCTTGCTCAAATACCTATTTCAGCATGAGGGAAACAATTTTTGTAATATCCTGTATACACAGATTTGAACATTAAAGAAATAAAATTCAGATGACTTTCCCTATTATGTCATTGACCGCCATGATAGACCTTTTAGAGACAGTCTGCATAACATCTATCTTACATTCCCCTATTTTTGAAGGTACTCGTGTGTTCATTACAAAAGCTGTTAATTAAATCATCCGATATACTCTGATGAAGATTATGAGTGTAGTAGCTACAGTATCTTGTAGACCAAATATCACAGCTTTTAGTTTGCTTGGGAGTCGATTTGAAAATGATCGTCTCACGTCATATAACAAGATACAAATACCCAAAGTACTCAAAAAGATAATCACATCACAAAATTCTTCCAATCTTTCCCAGCTTTTACAGTCAGATTCCCTCCTACAAGCTTTACATTTACCTCTACAATTCAAGGTACATATTACAGTAAATAAGCTTGTCACATGTCCTTTGTTTGTCAGTGTCCTCTGAATCAGTCTGTCCAATGTGTTCTGTATTATATGCCATTTTCCCCTCAAACCAATATACTTATCTAGCATCCAACATTGGAGCATCTACCTCATTGTGCATGTTGAAGTAATGCAATTGTCGGGAACACCGCCTAACCCCTGTCACTACAAACTATGCAACAAACTGGAAATTCCAATGAGTAACTGATTCACTACATAACTTGAACAATACTGACCTACACAAATTCAGTACAAGATCTACTT
This sequence comes from Diadema setosum, assembly GCF_964275005.1. Lineage (NCBI taxonomy): Eukaryota > Metazoa > Echinodermata > Echinoidea > Diadematoida > Diadematidae > Diadema > Diadema setosum. The sequence goes on along the minus strand of NC_092693.1, from coordinate 40,107,364 downwards.
TTGACAGATTCTTGGACGTCCGACACCTAATAATTTAAAATGGTGAACAATTAAGATCTGGTTGAATAGCTTGACAGCAGAGTAAACCGTTTGATCTATAAATCACAGCAGTAATCGTTTTGGATTACACTCTTTCATGGAATGCAGAAATAATGTCACAAAGAGGATGACATAGTGCACTTCATTTCATCTCACACCATACATGACCCTATGATGACACAATAGTTTCTGGTATCCCAATCAATGCATTGTGATATCACATGTTCATTGCTGATGCTTGGAGATTGTCAAAGGTATTTGTAAATGAGAAGAAAGCTCAATCAAAAAATAATGTATTATACCCTAATACTTCCTTGAATGCCATGACAACATGACATGCCCTCTTTGTCAAGCAACATCCTTTTACCTCACATCATTTCAAATTAGTGAGTTATGCCTCCAGTACAGTCTCTAAATACTGACAAATGAGCACACATCTTAAATGCACATTTATTTACGTAGCTGGTATATTTTTGGGCATACACATTCTAATCTAGTCATTGCACACACTGAGCCTTGCTTTATTGTGCATGGCTGCTCCTATCTTCATATTGGTGTGACAATGTCATCATCTAATCTTTTGTAAATTTTCCCAACAATTGTCCTGACTAGCATGACTAATAAATCACTTCTCTCCATGACAAAAGACATGACTGAGCCAAAGTGTCACTAAGGTTTATCATTTCTACCATCCTGTGGTTTCTCTCCTCTTGTTGATATGACATTAGTTTGAGTATTTCAGTCTTCAGAAAAGTATGTTCACCAGCTGAGTTGTATTTTGTGCTGCAATCCACAGGAAGAAACTCTATGATTGTTTCATTGCTACTGCACTGAGATAGGTCTCTGATGCATTAATTTATATTTTTTGACACAATTTTTGATGGAATGTCATTCGGAGATAACATTTTAGAGGCCCATTTTTCATTAATTTCCAATTTCTTTGTAGCACTATAGACATTCTCAATGTAGTTTTCATTTTCTGCTGTTTAATGTATTTGGCCTGTGATATCAAACTAGTTTAACATCTTCTTTTCTGTTAACTTCAAACTTTTGCTTGCACACAAGGAAGTCATCCTGGTCAAAATAAGGAATGGAAGAGATAACCTAAAATGTGCCAAGGCATAGTTAATAATAACTTGTACAGCTTTTCACAAGTATTTGGTTAATCCCAAAAAACTAGCCTCAAGCTAGACAGCCCAATCAGGCCTAACAATGTCTTAGTCCAACAGGAAGGCCATGTTAACATTACAAGGATGAAAAGGATTCAGTGATCTCTATTCACTGACAGGTAGTTTCCAAACATCTGTGCTAATCCACTGGATGTGTTAATCAGTGAATAAAACAGAATGAGGGTTCACAAAGACAAAATGAAAAGTAGGACTGGACCACTCTTCACAAGTAGTCTATCATCCCATGAAGTTATTCATCAGAATCCATATTTCCATGTCAACCCCGGGATGAAGCAAAAAGGTGTAGACCTACCCTGCTAAAATGACACATGTGGATCAACTGAGCTTCACTCATATCACTTGGGGAACTTCTCCCAGGGTGTCAGTTCACATCTATATATACACATCACATATTATACAGCTACAGAGCCAAAGCCATAGAATGACAGCAAAATGAAATCTGAACTGTGTTTTCATGCATGTGACCAACTAATCTATAAGGAGCGGCATTTAGCAGATAAAGATACCAGAAGCAGTGCTTGCCTCAGGCTTTTGCACTCAGCTTATCAAAAGAAAGAGACATGCAGGCAAATAATTTCTCATCCCACTCAAATTTGCTAACATGGGACTATTACGGCAAATATCTGCAAAATTTCAGTCCTCACAGTCCATCACATCCCGGAAAGGAAGAATGTAACTTTTCCACATAGAAACCATGCTGCTGGCTCCTGGTTCCTCCTGTGTGTGATGTCATCTTGACTCACCTCCAGCAGGTGTTACTGACTGGCTGATTGCCACGGCAACAACCTCCCTGTCTCCATTCATTCCACCACATTTCACTGGCACTTTACCAAGGGTCTCGATGCTGTCAGGCAAAGGAGAGATACAATGACAGATTAGTAGAGAGTTACACACAGACAGCTGAACAGACAAACAGATGGACAGACTGATAGCAATAACAACCATGGGGAGGGAAGGTGGAAAGACATGACAAGTATTATGTGGAAACAATTCACCAAACAGTTGCATCTATTACACAGACATCATCGTAGAGTAGGGAACAGGTGTCTGGAGAGGATAAACAGACAGAGCTTAGATTTCTCACTCCTGATAGAGGAGAAAAGAAGAGAGCGATGCACTCCGTAGATACCAGGACAAATAATCCTAATTGATTACTTCACACCAGCACTTCAAGTTGTTGGGACAAAACTAAACATAAGCATGACTAGCAACTACCTGGCTGTAAATCATGACAGCGGAAGAATGGATTAGTGTTGACTGAAGATACTTTAACAGTAATCTGCTGATTATCTGTTGTGTCAACTTTCTAAAAATCTAGCAGCAATCATAAAATAAAAGTGCAACCTACACTGTACACTAGTACATGTAGAGAAGGATGATTGCACATGCATACTTTTTCAGATTAGGATGAATCTAGCTGTCTTTTGAATACACAATGCTATCTCAAGGGAGTATTTGGCATAGTAGTCACAATACGGTTTGCTCCAATTTAGCCAATCAGTGCCTCAACAGTCTACACATAACAACGTACATGTAAGCTCCCACGAAAGTATCAATGGTTCAAAAGTGCAAGATAGTCAGCCTCCCAACAATAGCTCAAACCAGCTTAGTAAGAAATCCTGATAGCAGGCACTGCTATTTTTTCTATCATACCAGTCTAATACTAATGAAGCCACTTTTACATTTGTTTGCTGATTTTATCACAGCATCATGTGTTGACAGCTATCAAACATACGGCCTCATCAAATATAATTGCTAAGCAGGATGTCACATCATTATAAAAGATATCAAACTGAACATTCCAGTTTTTCCTGTACAGATTCTACAAACTCTAGTAAACTACATATCATTTCTTTTACCATACACTGAATCAAATACTCCAGTAAACCAGCCATGTACCTGACTTTGAGTGGGGAATCCGTTGTGTCTGGAGTGCCCTCATCATGACCGTCAGGCATCCCATGATCCATCAGGTCTGCCTCCACACATGAACGGCGGTCTCCCTCCACTGTACTACTCTCACTCTCCTGGTCGGTCCCAACTCTTTCTGTCCTACAATCATAGAAGACCAGCACTTTACGTGTCAATCACGTCTCTCAATGAGGAAATACATTCATTATTATTGTGTCTACTCCATAATATTCCATTGGCAACAACAAGATATCATCCTCTGTACCATGACTTACTTCCTGCAACTTCATTGGCAATTCAATACTACTTTCAGTTTGAAAACAAAAAATATTACAATATTTGGGAAACAATTTCCTTTTACCGTAATGTGAAAGCATGTTTACAAACCCTACAAATATGTTCACAAACATGAAAGGACCTACACTATACTATACATGCGCCACTGTCTTCTGCATGATGAGAGCCAAAGAATAGGTATCCACCGATTCCCTCTGATGGAAATAAAACCCCTTCACCAATAATGGAATGTTCCTTGGTACTACTTACTCCAATGGAAGTTCTGGATTCTGTAGTTCTTGTAGTCTTGCTTTCAGCCTGCAAATCTCATCATCCTTTTTCTTCAGCATCCTGTCCCTCTCCGCTACATCTCTCCTAAGATTGTAGACTAGTTCCTCCAGGTTGTCTACCATCACCTGGGTTTAGAGAAAAAGATGAAGACAAGATCAACTTCTGGTTTCATTTTCTACACACCCACAAGGCTACAGGGTGTTGGATTGACATGGACACACTGAACCATCATTATGAATAGGAGTTCTAATATGTATTGTACTGTGGGGTCTCCATCAACATTAAAGGCATAATTTACCATTTGCAGATGAAACAAAAACCCAGCATTACGCTTCAAAATAGTTCTCAAATGTGAGTTAGGGATACTAAAACAGTATAATTGATGTTAAGTATTGTTAAATATACAAAATTTGAACAATAGTTATAATAAAAATGTTTCCAGACTAAACCATCTACAGTTATGGTTTAATGAGAAAAATACTCTTATCTCCTTATATTTTAGGCTTTACTGCAAACATTTTATAAGGTAGGATGTTTTGTGATACAACTGACCTACACATATGTATTAAAAGTGATATTGTGAACATTTTCTATATCACTGCTCCCAAAGGTAAACCAGACCTTTAAGATCAAAGCATCATGTGAGATACACGTACAAAAATCAATAAATGGTTATGATATAAGTATGTAAAAAAATAAGAAAGTGTTTAGTATAAAATATCACACAGCAGTCAAGGGGTCCAACACAGAACAGGATGTTCATCTTCATATTCCTTTAAATGGAAATCAAAAGAGCTTGTACTGAATGGATATCTATGAGAAAAACAATAGGCTTACCATGTTTTATGAATTATATTACTGTTGTACCATTGTCCTACTCTGCCTAACTTGTTGATATATTGATAAGCACAGTCCAGACCTATAGTAGCTATTGCGCTCTCAAAGTTCAATGTCAAATCTGCAGCTAAATTTTCCTACAGCAAGCCCTGATTACTCAATGAACGCCCATTTCCACTTTTTGTGTTGTTTTGATGTCCTGTCATACTTCTTTACTATTTGTACAACCTAGATATTAAAGATAATATAAAGTTTTGGTATTACCTCAAAAGTTTCCCTGAATTTCCTTGTCTTAGTTTTTGTTTCAGGTTAAAGTACCTTTCATATAACTAACACTGTGAGACTTACTCGCCCCAAAGTGCTCTCATGTCTTAGTAATCATGCAATAATGGTTTCGTACCAGAGCCGCCGCCGTACGGCGGCGAGGTAGTACACGTATTGTACGAAACCATTATTGCATGACAGCAGTGTGCAGCCCCATACGCATACTGAGTAGCTAACTGCGACCAGCAGCCCCATACGCATAGCTAAATGGGGCTTCGCATTGTAGCTTACAGGATCATGACAGATTTACTATCGCGGGTGAGTATCAACTTAAAATCAAAAAATTTCTTCAATTTGAAGACTTACCAGTTAAGTTGAAGTATTGAAAACAGGCTTCGGGCAACGTTTGGTTTTGCCAATAGTCCCTTTCTGTTCGAATTGATGACTGAATGTGACTCGGTCGAGAGGACCTTGGGAGAGCTACACTGAATTGACGGCCAGCGCATGCGCACACAAACATCTTATCCGTTCATGGATTTGAAATTTGTTCGCATGTGATGTGTGCGTATGCGCTGGCCGTAGTAATCAGTGTATGTAGCTCTCCCAAGGTCCTCTCGACAGAGTCACATTCAGTCATCAATTCGAACAGAAAGGGACTATTGGCAGAACCAAACGTTGCCCGAAGCCTGTTTTCAAGACTTCAACTTAATTGGTAAGTCTTCAAATTGAAGAATTTTTTGGATTTTAAGTTGATATTTGCCCGCGATACTAAATCTGTTATGATCCTGAATGCTACAATGTGAAGCCCCATTACGCTATGCGTATGGGGCTGCTGGTCGCTAAGCGTATGGGGCTGCTGGTCACAGTTAATTGCATGATTACTAAGAAATGAGAGCACTTTGGGGTGAGTAAGTCTCACAGTGTTAGTTATATGAAAGGTACTTTAACCTGAAACACGGAAATTCAGGGAAACTTTTGAGGTACCAAAACTTTTCATCGTCACCGTTACCGTCATGACTATCATGTGTATACATTTTTTTTTTTTTTCGGGGGGGTGGGGGTGGCAATTGACAAAGAAAAGTAATTTATGGCTAGTTTATCTACAATGTAACTCATTGTGTCAAATATGAAAACAAATTTAATTCAATTTAGCAGAAATACAGCAAATATTCTTGACATGAATACATTTCACACATTACTATGAATCACATAATTCTATGAATTAAAGGTCATATGTTTTGTTATTACAAGCCATAAAGAAGCCTATCTCTTTTCCACATTCATAAAAGATGTCATTATAAATGGGGATTATCACTCTTTATGTTTATTACTCTGAAAGAGTGAATTTGACGTCATCCATGTCTGATCCTAACATCTGGAACACTCGTCCAGACTGAATGAAATGCTGGAAAACACAATAATTCTGTCTCCTCAGCAAATTTTGATGAATTTAATTTAGGTTTGGCTTAGTGTGCTCAGTGGTTCAGATGAGTGAACATTGTGGTGAGTGAGAAGGAGTATGAGGTGACTCGTCACAGGCTGTCGACCTTCCTTCTAGTCAGGAGTGAATCACAAGCTTGCCTGGAGGCCAGTCTAATACCTCAATGGCAACGCTCCATAGAAATGTTTGTCATCTGCAGATGGAGGCTTACATCCCAACAATCATCTATCCATGTTCTAACCCTATTCATTCTTTCCAAGTACATGTAGCCTACTGATGCATAGTTACAGATACACAAAATAATCCACCACTAGGTATTATCCCAATGTTGACAAAAATTGATCTCAAAACTGCCAACCTCCAGAAATCCACATATTTTCTGGATGAACCCAGGGGAAAGCTATTTCAGATTTAGTTTCAATTTGCCCCAAGAATAGTCACAGACTGTGTAAGGACTAAGGAGGGAACAAATTGTACATATTCCTGAGCAAAGATGAGAAAAAGAGATTTAATTCCCATAGTCCCATCAGGTTGCTAAAACAGAGTTTCTTCCTGCCTGGAGCAATAGCATCCGATAGGATGTGATTTCAGAGCTCAGTGACTTGTACTCAAGCACAGAGAGTGGTTAGGGGTGAATTATGTCGCCCAAAATAGCAACCGGGGTGATTTCCTTGTGGTCTCTGTGAAAGGTACCTCTAAGGGGTGAACGGATTCCTGCCCAGATATAATCATTTGTGTTCATATTCTCCCAGTTATCTAAATACATAGGATGAACATCCTATAAGTAATGACAAATTATGTTTTTCTTGGACATGGTGGTGATGTTGATAATTTGAGAGGTGTGTGAACCCAAAGACTATACACTTAAAGCAATTTGCAGGGTTAGGTAAGAGAACTTGAAACAAAATCATCACGGATTTCACAGACAGCAAGCTAGAAATTGTTCATGGAATAAACTTAATGAAATTGTCTACTACATCTAAGCAATGACAATGAATACATCAATTCATGCTGACCAAATAGAGTAATTTTCAAAATGGGGAGGGGGGGGGGTTGTGTATGGAGAAACTATAAAGGGGGATAAGCAGCAAGTCAGTTAAGAGGTATGAAATATTGTGGGGACTACTAAGGTACAGGAGTAAATGTCTTAAAGACATCAGAAGACTTATTGAGGTACAGGTGTATGTCTTTAAAACATCAGGGGACAAACAGTGCCATGGTGTGAGTCACAGGTTATTGGCAAGACTGAGATCCTGTTTGCTTCCCTCTTGGATATAACGTGACCACACTGTGACAGGTTGCTCGACGCTAAACTTTAATAGGAGCCCTTCTCAGACAGCAGGGAGTGAATTCCTGGCAAGATTTATAATTTCTCACTTACGTTATTCAGACAGAATAAAGCAGACCACCTTACAAAGAGGAGCTAGAAAGAGCCACACGTATGGACAGTAGGTGGCCTGGGCAGCTTATCGTTCAATATCATCACCACTAAATAAGTGTATTTGTCAAGTGGCACATTTACATGACTACGGCTCTGTTTTATCAAATGATAAAATTTATTATAAATTTCCTATAGACTTACAGTTGAAATCAACTATATAATCAATTGTAACTCTTCATAAAACAGGGCCCAATTGGTATAATATATATATAAAATGAATTCAAATCATCTCTCAATTCAACAATCTATTTTCTATGTTTACCAGCCTATAATAGTGTATCAGGAGTAGATGGTTTTCAGGTGTGTGGATTGGAAAGAGGTTGGAGGAAGTTGCTGTCTATGGAAAGGCAGGAGAATGAAAATGAGATTGACATTGAGTAGAGCCAACATTTCAGGAGCTCAAACCATGTAAGAGGACAGGAAATAAGACTACACTATATGTCTGAATATTGATTACCAATAGGTGCTTAATCCAGATCTATGGAGCTTTGGATGAGCGGAAAATGCTGATAGCTAGGGTCAAGTTGACCTTTACACAAGAATGATTTCATTTGAAGAGGACAACATGAACAAAGAAAGAAGATAAACAGAAGAGATAAGCCAAAGTGTAGAAGAGACTGTACCTACCCACAACAGCTGACAAATAGTGGCTAATGGCATGATCAATTCAAATGGTTTAAAATGGGATATTAGTAGGAAATAAACCATGAACATAAAGCAAAAGGGTGTAGTCTAGTGGAAAGTGAAAAGGTCAATGTAAAGAGGATTAGCAGAGAAAGGATGGTTACAGGATGAAAGACATGAGATGGTAAAAAGACTGAGTAAGAAGAAAGGGGGTGGGACACACAAAAGATACAGTCAGACTGATGTCAAGTGTGATGCTATAAGCTACTGGTACCCACCCGACTTTCTTCAAGACTATCATGAGGTCCCGGCGGGTCGTTAAGGCACAGGAACTCCCTGACTGGACCACTGTAACATAAGACATACAACACAAATGTCAACCATGATGTATACAGATTGATTCACTAGACATTCTGAAGAATGTAGGCTACCTACACTGTACGTGAGGTCACACAAACCTAACAGATACATCACATGACTGGATAGGTGCTAGCCTACAGTAAAGGATTCTTGTTATATTCAGAGGGGATATTATAAGATATAAACGCTATGACAGAACTACACGTGAGTGGCATACCTGTGAGTACTGTGATTGATTGTTATTACAAACCATGAAGTACAAAATAAAGTGCTCAACTATTGTCTTTTACTGTACGAGCTGAAATTTTCGCGTACAGATATTTTCGCGAATTGGTACTTCGAGGACATTTTCGCGTGTTGTTAATTTCGCGGTTGCGAGGGTCTAACTGAACTTAGTTATTTGCGCATTGTTATTTTCGCGATTCAAAGGCGATTCGCGAAATTCGCGAAAATAAAACCACCACGAAAATTTCAGCTCGTACAGTATTTCAGCACTGAATCATGGTTTCAAGGAACTTCACATTCACATGACATTTTGAAATCTTAATAAACAGCAATCTACCACAAAAAAAAAGATAAAAAAATCATCTTATACACATAAGACAGGACATATTAGTATACTTGTATATAGGATACCCAGGAAGACAAAAGGGAAATTAGTGGAAATTTAAACACAACTGGGTTTTGTAGTTGATTTGGGGTTTTTGTTTTGAATGATTTTTTTCTTGTTACAGTTCCACATCTGTGAGTTAACTGATCATGTGAACTGATAAGGGACTTTTAGGGGGATTTTTTTTCAGGATCAAATTCAACTCAGGAGCAAAAAGGTGAATGTTAAAGACCTTTCAATCCTTCACTCCATACAGTGATACTGTGAACAGGTAGGCCTATATGTCATCTGTAGTATTTACTTTATATTCAGTGTAAGAGCTCCTTTAAGGCAGATAATGAAAGCCTAGATTATATTATCCACACACTGTATAAAAGCTTACTGCTGTGAAGGTTTCACTGGTTGATTCTCCAATGCACACCAATGCAAGGATTTCTCCAGTCAATGCACACAGATACACACAGACCACACATTTTGTAGTTTGCATCATTCCACTCCCATTACTGCCAATAAACTTATCATAATAACTTGTCCCAGGCCAACCAGAGGAAAGAAAGAGAAAGATAGCAGGATGTGATTTCTGTTTTTTGTGCCCTGGATAATAACGACTTCTCCATGGTTTAAAGTTTAGCTACGCCAATCCAATTTTGAAAATGGTATGAACATACCATATTGCCTTCATCCAAACAGTATGTCAAGAAAGAATACCATAGTCAGCCCTGAAAGCAGTTTGGGCAAATTTACTCACATGCTCCCCCACTGAATGCTTCCAAGTTTTAGAGATGTGAAGCCAAAAGATTACATCATGGCTTACACGGCGGAGAACTGAACTTTGTCATCAACACTGATCATGACTGGAAAGTCAACATATTAACACAACTTTAACTTCCTGGGAAGAATAGCATTTAACTCTAATCACTAAAACCTTGACTACATAATCATTATGTACGTTAGTTTGTTATAAAAATTACATGTAACATGAAAAAGGAAAATGTTTGAGTCATGGTCTCCTTCTTTGTTTCCACCATGATATCCTGAAATCCTCTTCCCCCAGACAGGGGATACATCCTAGGTCTGGCTCTAAATCAGGTCTGATCCCTTAGACTTCACTCTTTCTCTGCTTCTTACCAAATTTGGATGAAAGCTGAAACCCACTCCCAATTCTCTCTCTCACATGCTTGACATTCTGATCTCTTTATAAAAAAAAGGAAAAATGTAATAGAAATGAAACAATATCTACATCATGTACTCTTTATTTTTGCCTCACTCAAAGAATCATCAAATGAAAACTAAAACTGAAAATATCTTGTCCTAAACATGACTCTCCTGTAAGGTTCCTTGATGTACTTAAAGATAATATAAAGTTTTGGTATTACCTCAAAAGTTTCCCTGAATTTCCTTGTCTTAGTTTGTGTTTCAGGTTAAAGTACCTTTCATATAACTAACACTGTGAGACTTACTCGCCCCAAAGTGCTCTCATGTCTTAGTAATCATGCAATAATGGTTTCGTACCAGAGCCGCCGCCGTACGGCGGCGAGGTAGTACACGTATTGTACGAAACCATTATTGCATGATAACTGCGACCAGCAGCGTGCAGCCACATACGCATACTGAGTAGCTAACTGCGACCAGCAGCCCCATACGCATAGCTAAATGGGGCTTCGCATTGTAGCTAACAGGATCATGACAGATTTAGTATCGCGGGTAAATATCAACTTAAAATCCAAAAATTTCTTCAATTTGAAGACTTACCAGTTAAGTTGAAGTATTGAAAACAGGCTTCGGGCAATGTTGGGTTTTGCCAATAGTCCCTTTCTGTTCGAATTGATGACTGAATGTGACTCGGTCGAGAGGACCTTGGGAGAGCTACACTGAATTGACGGCCAGCGCATGCGCACACAAACATTTTATCCGTTCGTGGATTTGAAATTTGTTCGCATGTGATGTGTGCGTATGCGCTGGCCGTAGTAATCAGTGTATGTAGCTCTCCCAAGGTCCTCTCGACAGAGTCACATTCAGTCATCAATTCGAACAGAAAGGGACTATTGGCAGAACCAAACGTTGCCCGAAGCCTGTTTTCAAGACTTCAACTTAATTGGTAAGTCTTCAAATTGAAGAATTTTTTGGATTTTAAGTTGATATTTACCCGCGATACTAAATGTGTCATGATCCTGAATGCTACAATGCGAAGCCCCATTACGCTATGCGAGTGGGGCTGCTGGTCGCAGTTAATTGCGTGATTACTAAGAAATGAGAGCACTTTGGGGCGAGTAAGTCTCACAGTGTTAGTTATATGAAAGGTACTTTAACCTGAAACACGGAAATTCAGGGAAACTTTTGAGGTACCAAAACTTTTTATTATCTTTAAAATCCATGGCATTTCATTAGGCAAGGAAAGCAAATGTTGTGTGTCCTCAAATCCTTTATTTTACTTGCTTGTTTATCTTTTGCAAAACTAAACACAAAAATACATTGATATGAATGAATTGCCAGTATTAGCATGTAGTTAGCAGATTGGGTTTCACTTGAAGTATGGAAAACCTTCATCTTCCTCTACTGATAAGCTCTGGTATTAAAGGGAAGATATACTATGAAATATTCCTGGTATTTCATCCTTCTGGTTCCACAAAAATCTTTTTTTCTCTCTCTTCACACTTGAGAGATCCCATCCCTCATCAAAGCAAGATTTGAATGGCTAAGAAGCTCACTCACATTCCAGAGACGGTACCCAAGATCTACTCCCTGAATTAAGTACTTCCAACAACTTCTCTCTCAGGTTTGAAAAAAGGAAGTTGAGTTTATGAGAGCAAAATTGTAGATCAGTCAAAGTCTGTTTCTTTTCCTCTGTAAAAGTACTTTTAACAGTCAAGGATTCATGTTCAAGATTAGGATTTACAAAGGCTTATCAAATCAACAGCAAAAAATCAGGAACTTCCTCTAGTTTTCTTACACTATTTTATGACAGAAGAAGGTTGGTGAAAGGAAACATTTATCAATCAGAGTGAAGTTGTCTCCAGTTACAAAAAAAAAAAACCCAAACAAACAAAAAACATACACGCACAAAAAGTCTGGAGAGAGCTCATCTTCACAACACAAACATCAGGGTTCTAAATTCATATCATAAATTGGCAAAAAATCCTTAATTAACAAAAAGAAAGTGAAAGTTTGAGGAGATTTATCATGATGTAAAATGTGGAAAACAAAAAGGGATCCCCAGTAAGTATATAGAGTTTATACTGGTCTGTGCTAGTGAGCCTTTCAAATTCAATTTTAATCCATGAAAATCAGGGATTACCACACATATTTTGTCTAATACATGAATATTTTTAGAATCACATTAGTGTTCAGAACATGGAGCTAGGCAGAATTTCAAATCTGGGACAACATATTTTAAAACACTGTTGCTTTTTTTTTTTCTCACGTGAGTCAGACTGTAGTCATGATTTATCACACTGAAATCAGCTAATCTAATGAGAGCATGCTTCATAATCTACTTGGCCTTTACCTTCAGCAGCTCTATTTTGTCACTTCTACTCCCATGCCACGTCCCTAACATGAATCTTCTACTGTTGAATTTCCTTAGTTCACTAGATGAATACTTCTAGATAGAGTATTGAAGCAAAGAAACTGATGGGGCAGAGAGAGTGGTCAAGTGTACCTGGTGCGGACATCTTTGTGACCTGTGATGTTGTTAAGGAATGCCTGGAGACCAAGGGTGCGATCCTCTAAGAAGATGGGGTCAAAGTTATTACCAAACCATCTCTTGGGGGGTAGAGAGAGCCGGAATCCAGGGAAGAGGATTTTTAGCTGGATAAAAGAGAAAAATAAAGTGGTCAACTGTGAGAATGCCTGATGTGAGGCCACAGTGCAATGACACACTATCTTCAACACAGGAGGTCATGTATTAAGCATGTTTCCACTCTGGAATTTTGGCAGACAAATTTAAGCTATGCATAACCTCTAAAGCTCTGAGATGGATTACAGATTTAAACTGTTCAACTTGGAAATGGAGATTCAACTTCTATTTGAGGAAATGCATCCAACTTTGGCAAGATATGAAATTTGGCTTGGCTCATCATCTGCAATATAGATATTATTACTATTTTTTTTTAATAAAGAATGAATATAATGTCTTGCACTATGACCATGCTTACTGCTTTAACCAAATCACAAAAATGTTTTCCCCTAAAGTAGCAGTGAAATAAGTAAAAAACTAACTTTTTGTACAAACTTTACCTTGCAACTGATTGACATATTGACCTACATCGACGTAAATAAGCACTGAATTGATTCAGTGCTTATTTACGTCGATGTAGCGCAATTTGTCAATCAGTTGCAATGAAAACATCTCGACGGAAGAATTTCATAGCTTTAAAGAACATTACCTTGCTGTTCAATCGAGTAAAATCTGTATATCGACGGAATATGAAGTAGCCCTCATTTGGTGACTTTTTGACATTGAGTTTGAAGACCTGTCAAGACAAAGGGTAAAAACAGCATATCAGCTTCATGTACATTTGTAGTACTTGTTAAGTATAGAAGTGACATGTGACTTCTCATGAATATAATAACATTCAGAGAGGTGACTGTCATGCAAAACAATGTTTGAGATATGCTGCAGTGTGGTTCATCTCTGGGCTAAGATGTAGAAAGCATATTTACTGGACCTAATGAACAATAGTGTGCATAGATTCACATTGGAGGTAAAACTGGGGAAAGAAAAGGAACAGGGAGGAAGACAGAATTCAAAACAAATCAATTCAAAGAGTGTTACAATTTCCATGTTACTAAAAGCTATTACCTTTCTATGCACTGCACACTGAAGCACAGACAATCTCATGGGACACTCATTATTCCAGTACTAACTTACAAAGAAAATATGGTGCCATCAACCTAGTGGGTGTAACGGGAATACATCAAAAGTTACATAAAGATACAGTCAAGTGTAAGAAAGCATCTCCTGAAATCTATCGCTACATCAAATTTTATCAAGATTTCATGAAATCAAGATTACGTGGAACATTTCCCTCAAGAGTTATGTGTTTTAATCAAACTTTACCTTATGAAGCAATGGACAAACATATATTTATACATATTTAGGTTGTAGTTGTTATTTTTTCTGTTTTATTTGTTTTATTGTCTCTCCTCTTTTTCTTCAAAATATTTACCAGACAAAATTGAAATGAATTCAACAAGTTTTGTTACCATATAGCACCTTTTTTTCCCCCTCTATGTTCAGATACAAGAAACTGCACTTTTGACATCCCCACACATTCAACGATTCCTTGCGTGATAAATCAGTATTTAGATTCAAATGCTGCAATGGCTTTCTTGTGTTCTAAACTGTTGAACCAACTTTTATGTTAGTGGATGTCTTTTTAAATCTTTGGAAAGATTCACACCAAGACCCTCCACTGAAGCCTGCCATAAGTTAACAGGTCTCTCCATCAAATAGTGATCTGAAGATGTGAAACTCAGGATTATCACAGGGGTGTAAGTTCAACCAGGATGGTGTTAAATCTACATTTCATCCTTGAAATAGTTCTATTCTTAGAATAATTTGTTGTGTCCCACGCTCAAACTGTAGATCATGTTATTTGCAATGCTGTACATCATTCTTAGAACATCCCATTAAACCCTACATCCCACTCAGCAACGCCTACAATCTCATAGATGAGAGAGGAATCCATGTACACAGCCCATGAAGTAATGATACACTCTAGCACTAAACAGTGATTCCTGACATACATGTATCTCTGTTGAGACTTGTACCAGCCCACTGTATCAGCTCTATCACCATCTTCCTGGTTTAGTGCCTGTGACTGGATATGGCTGAGATGAATAGAATCTCATAAAAGATCCCCCATGGTGGGAGATGAGGCAACTTACAGGGCAATCTAAAGAAGCCAATGATCATGTGTGAAAGTGACCTGCATCAACTTTAATCTTTCTTCTACTAGCATGAAAAAATGAAGCAAAAATTCTGACAAAATAAACACTCATCATACTTGACACAGATTACAATATTAACTAATTTTCAATGGATGAAATCTCACACATTCAACTCATAAACTAAGTTCAATGGATGTGTTACTGACTGCACTGGGAGGGATGAGGATCAACTACATTATCCCCATCCCCTCCCCCCCCCCCCCCCCCACACACACAAACAAACACACCCACACACAGACACACACACACGCACAGATGAAATCAAATCCAGTGACTGTTACAAGGTTCACTGATATGAAATTATCATTCATTTAACACTTGACCTGGAGTCAATATGCAAACAAATTGAAACAACTTGTATTTCAATGGCACATTTCTTAGCAAACTGCATGTTCAAATTAAGGGTAAGTACTCTTGAACTTGAAGACACATGCTGAGCCATTTGGCCATATATATCAGTCTAGAAAACCGGATGTGCCTAAAAAAAAAAAGTTTGACCCTTGTCATATAATATCTCACCACAAGCCTTTTGCACTGTTAACTTAGTCCTTCATCATTGAAGCCCCTGTTTCCTTCACTGAACTTTTCATCTAGGACAACAAGCTGTACAAAGAGCAATCCAGCCAAACCACTCATTTCCTTTTTCCTTCTCTAGTAGATTTATGCTACTGATAGGATTCACTAACTACATCCTTTAACATTAAGTGTGCACTGACTCAGGAAAATGGTTGACTCAATCCCTTCTGGATTAAATAAAAAAAAAAATACATAGAAAAGCCTGATTAGTGAAAGAAAACAAAAACAAAAGCAAAGAGCATGCAAAAATGATGTTGAAGTTATTCATCAGAGTATGACAAAGCATGTACAACAAAATAGACTGGTGCATTTTGTCAGTGTATTCACTCATGATACCAGTTGATGATAAATCTTGACTTCCTTTCTCTTTTGAA
This sequence comes from Diadema setosum, assembly GCF_964275005.1. Taxonomy (NCBI): domain Eukaryota; kingdom Metazoa; phylum Echinodermata; class Echinoidea; order Diadematoida; family Diadematidae; genus Diadema; species Diadema setosum. The sequence continues at coordinate 40,091,178 of NC_092693.1, read as the reverse complement.
GAATGGATCACAATAGACATCATACTACACTACGAAGTATTTAGTCTGTCAGTGGTATGTTTGCCTCAATGCGACTTTGTTCAATCAGGCCAAAAAAAAAAAAATTGTTGCATTGGCGTAACATGAGATTTTCAAATAGGGTCGGTCGGGCGGATTTTTTTTTTTTTTTTTTTTTTTTTGCTACCTGCATTTTACGTGTAAAACTCGTGCTCAGCTCAGTAAACAGTTACAACTGCTGCACCGAATGTGCTGTGTTCATCTATTCTACAAATCATTTATGAGGCCGATATTACTGGAATTATACCCCTTCACAGAATTTAAAGATGTTGAAATCCCTATCCTGAATGTTTTCACTTCATATTTTACTATTTTGACTTAGATAAGATAGATGCAAATTGACCCATATGTACGATCTTTTCATCGCACACGGCGATCTCCATTACAGTCCCACATATACAGATTCGTGTAAGTTCTCCACACAAGAAACCTATGGCAAAACTGTGCACAATACATCGCAGTCTGAATGCTACGTATACACTGAATAAATCTTGTTAGAGTACGTGTCCGTGTTGGAAACAGATGACGTACTGATCAAGGAAGGCTTATGCGAGGCGCTAGATCTCTCCCTCGTACATCCGATATCCCCAGAGCCGTTTCCACTTCCGGGTTTGTGCGATCGCGATCGCAATCAACAAGATATTTGATATCGATAGCAAAAAAAATAATAAAAAAACATGGGGTCGGCGGAATTTTTAGGGTCGGGCGGGTTACGCCAATGCAACAATTTTTTTTTTTTGGCCTCATGTATCTGGCATGACTAGTCAAATAAGTGACACTGGTAATGATAAAACATCCTTTCTGGTAAGCAGCAAATACTGAATGATGTGTAACTCATGACATCACAGCCATAGATTCCTTTCTTTCTGAGGTGAAGTGCATTAATCTCAGATGTGGAAAACACACCATGACCTCTAAATTCTTATAAATCAGAAACTGAGCTTAAGACTTATATGATGTGATGTTTCACCGATTACACACACACAAAAAAAATACTAATCTATATCAGTTTACACCTTGACATGTTTTGAACATATATTATTTCACTTTTTATATCATTCAGGTTTGGATTTTTTCTCACCTCTGAATGAAATCATTAGGTGAAATATAAACACTGATATCATTCATTTTGCTCAGTTTAATCCACTCATTTCTAATTATTCTTGGATAGCTTGCACTACAGATTTCCTAATAACTGATACTAATCTTTACAAATTTTCTACCACTATACAAATGTATTATGGTCTGTATTTTGTCTCTCCATATCTTCAAAGTTTGATGAGTAAAATCTAGTTTGAATTTACTTACTATATAGTATACTTTTACAATATTATCTAACATGTAATTGAGGATGTTAAAGGGACTGTACAATACTGGTTGAAGTGGGGATTCATGTTTTGAATATTCCTAAGTGAGATAATGAGAAACCTCTTATGAAATATGAAAGAGCATGTAATTTTAAGAAGGATTCAACATTTATTTGATGAAAATTGGTTTTCAAATGGCTGAAATATCCAAAAAAGTGATGATAATAAAAAAAGGCGACAGGCCATGCCTTTTATTAGGATCTCTTTGTTTCACCTTGTTTTTGGATATCTCAGCCATTTCAAAACCAATTTTCATCAAATAGACTTTTGATACCCCTTCGAATTGCATGCTCTTAGATATCTCATAGAGTGGTTTCTGAATATCTCGCAAAATGTTAAAAGCTAAATCCTCACCTCGACCAGAACTGTACACACCCTTGAAATGTATTTCAACAAACTTTTAATGGGAAGTGTAAAACTGGATATACATGTCCTATATGAAAATGATTTTGAAGAGTAGAAGTAGGTAATGAGTGAACCACACTTTGGCCCGAATTCACGAAGGTGGTACAAATAAAACCATGGTTTAAACCATGGACAAAAACCATGGAGCGCCAAGTGTCGCACGGAATATTTCGTTACGAAATTGGTCATTTCGTCGACAAAATGACCGTTTCGTTAACGAAATTATCATTTCGTGGACAATAATGTTCGTTTAGTTACAAAATAATCATTTCATCAACGAAATGACTGATTTCGTAACGAAATATTCCATGGGACACTTGGCGCTCCATAGTTTTTGTCCATGGTTTAAACCGTGGTTTCATTTGTACCACCTTCGTGAATTCGGGCCATTGAGTTGTACAATATAAACATGTCTCAAGCTGTCTATGCCTTGGTCATTATGTGAAATATTCCCAGGCTAGAAGCTGGTATCAACAAACAGAAACTCTTTCACTTTCACTTTCACAAAATATAATATGACATGCATGATATCATATCACATGCATGATTTCCACTTATCTCATATTCTGAAAGTATAAAGGGACTGTACAGTACTGGTTGAGGTGGGGATTCATGTTTTGAACATTGCTAAGTGAGATAATGAGAAACCTCCTATGAAATATGAAAGAGCATGTAACTTTAAGAAGGATTCAACGTTTATTTGATGAAAATTGGTTTTCAAATGGCCGAGATATCAAAAAATAGGTGATAATAATAAAAGGCGGCAGGCCACACCTTTTATTGGGATCTCTTTGTTTCACCTTGTTTTTGGATATCTCAGCCATTTCAAAACCGATTTTCATCAAATAAACTTTTGATACCCCTTAGAAATGCATGCTCTTTGACATCTCATAGGTGGTTTCTGAATATCTCGCAAAATGTTAAAAGCTAAATCCTCGCCTCGACCAGAACTGTACACACCCTTTAATACAATTTTGTCTTTCCATGGAGTACAAAAACTCTTTATTTTGATTCCTGCCTTGATTTAAAAAATTGATCGATGCCATAAAACAATGACAAAGTTGATGCACTAGTCTATGCAGTTTCAACACAGAAAGGGTATACTGTATATACACTGTACACCCTATTTTTTTTAGTGTCCTACCCACTGGATACTTATTAGAAAATACTGGCATCCCACAGAGTCTCCAACAGGCATGGTCTTAGGAGTGAAGATATTATGATCGTACTAAAAGACAGGTTGGGGTGAGGTCACAAGAGGTCAAAGTCAGAAAGACACACAAGAGAGATCAAGGCAGACGTCCCCTGCATTCCATGACAAAGAAGATCATTCAGTCTTTATGACCACCTGCTTTGTACTTTATGTGTGTAAACAATGAGTAACTCTGTTTTATTTTCTAGGGGCAGGGCATGTGTAATAGTGTGCTAAATGGGAGGTCAATAACACAGCCATGGATGGTAGAAGATCAATAGAAGATCTGTAGTCATACATGATATCACAGATTTGTGTTAGTTTTGTCACTTTGGAAAGACAAAGACAGGGACTGACTGTGACCTTACCGTTTCCTGTTGACAATTAAAAAAAAAAAAAGGTTCCAGGAAGTTACTGAGTGGTAATAATCAATCGAAACCTACAAAATAAGTAACAGAGAATATCAAGAGAGAGAGAGAGAGAGAGCTGTGGACAGATTGATGGAGAGACGAAAGAATAAGAATATATGAACAGATGAACAATAAATGTTATATGAATACTTTACTAGTTAATGAAATGAATAAAACATAACATCACAGATGGCAGACAGGAATGGGAGGCAGACTAATTATGAAGAAAATAGGAGGAAAAAACAAAATAATCTGCCAAGACAGATATACATCGTACAATTGCTGTATACAGTGTAGAGTGAGAAAAAGAGGGAAAGAAATCCTTAATAAATAGTAATAACACTCAGTCCTCCACCACATGACTCGGTGATCAATCTCTTATATGTCACTGAGCTGAACATTTCTCATCACACAAAACAGCTTCAAGATTACTTTACAGACAGACTTCTCTGAAACACATCTCACTGCAAACATTCCTGTACACAGTAGAGTCATTCTTACCACATGCAACATTTTTCAATGGTTACAGTGTATAAAGTGATAAAGCTTGTGAACGTCATTTGTGCTTAACAGTTTCACATACTTTGCTCTATGTCGCAAGGGGGCTACAATGCTTTGCATGTAAACAACAATATCAACCAGCTGATTTAAATGCATCAAAACTACTGGATGTGGTGTCATCCATACCAGCATACAAAACTTAAAGACCTCACAGACTGGTGAATTTGCATGCTGCCAAGTATAATTACAGCTGCAACAGGAAATGGCTGCTCAGTCAAAACAATGGAAGTGTATGAAGAGCAAGCACTGAACAGACCAGTGGAATAATGCCTAAGAGACGATTAGAACTGGCTCAAAGCAGTTTGGCTGAAATCTGTTTTCACCATTTGCTTGATGCACTTTGAAAAGTACTCAAAATATTTTTATACATTAAGTCAAACGAATCAAATGGTCTGCTTACAAAATGTGAGTGTGTATGTCAGTCTACTCCAAAGTCTTATAGCTATTAGAGCTCTTTTTGAGGACAAAATAGTTGCAACTCAATTGAAAATCAGTCTTTGTGTGTGTACTATCATACAATCATATATGAAGGAACATGATTTACTTGAAAATAACACATTGCCATCATTTTTTTCCTGAAGTTAATTTTACACTGAACAAACAAAACACCCTTGGACATCATTCTTTGCCTGGATATAACCCAACTTTCACTTGTGTTTTCTTGTACAGATGTAAAAGTGGATGTTGGAATATAACATCATCTCATTTTCACCAACTGTTAGAGGAAATTCATGCTGTTGGTTTTTTATGGGATCATTACTGCGGCCTACGTCCCTGGGAAAGACTTCAAGAGCTCCAAGTGGTTTCACAACAAACACAATGTGTCAAATTTTTGTAACATAATCATTTCTCTACAAAGTGATACCCAGTGTTGGGTGACACTTCCTTCTTCTCTTTCTTACATACAATAATATATACTGACCAACCATAGATATAGACCTACTGACCAACCACAGATATACGTATGTATACAGACCAACCATAGATATCTATAGGCCTACTGACCAAGCATAGATAAACTGACCAACCATACTGAACAACCATAGATATACTGAATAACATTAGATGTACTGACCAACCATAGAGGGAAAAACAAAACAAAACGAAACAAACAAATCCTTTCAATTCACATATGATGACAATTTGCCAATGAGCCATTTCTCACAAGGATCGATTCATCATCCTTGCTTCATTCTGAAGGAATATTGTATGATGATATCCCTGCAGCTTTACACAACCACATTATAACATCATCTTGAGGTATTTGTTTCACAAGGCCACTAAAAGACATTTTGTCCTAAATCTACCTAATCAAAATGCAATTATAGGTATTCATAATGAAGAGAGTCAAGTTGATATCACACTTTGCTGCACTAAATTGTAGCATTATGTATGATGTAGCAATCCATACATATCGTCGCTGGGGTGACAAGACCTCGTATCTACAAAATGTCAAATGTTCTGGAGAGCCAAAAAACAAGGCGGGCAAAGCACTATGGCGAATGGGAAAGCCTTTCCTTTGACATGCTGTGGTGGCTTCATTTTTGGAGTAAGACACTTAGGATTGGACAGGACATCACTTAACCCATTATTTGACCATTGATTCAAAAAAGTAATTTTCACCAAAATTTCAGATACAAGGTCTTGTCACCCCAGCGATGATATGATACTTTACATTTTGACATACCCTCTTCTTTATTATGATATTGCAACCTGGTGTAGGTGCATGGAGGTATCCAGTGATGAGTTGAAAATTTTGAAATCCTGTTCATGAACTCATATGCACAGCTTCAAGTTCATAATCGCTTCTGTCAGTCCAAAATGTAGTGAGTCTATCATAAACCACAGGAAAATATAACCCAATCATGTTACTTTACACATGTGGCTATTATAGATGAAAACTTGCATTAAAGCAATGCAGCTGGTTTCTTTTGTGATCTTCTTTTCCTCAGTCTTTTCCCAGCATCATATTTTGTTTTCTGGTTTGTTTGTTTGTTTGTTTGTTTTTCCTAAAAGGCTTTATACCTGGTTCATGCACTCTTTACAGGAAAGTTTACTCTCACTTCCTCTCTTTGTGTTTTTCACTGGTATAACAATAATCAGCAGAGGATGTATCGCAATCTACTATTCTTGATATTTAAACCTGTTAAAGTTCTAGAACTCATCTGTATTTGTTTTGACACATGATATATAAACACCTGTCTTTTCTGTAAACTCCAAACAAACTTGATATTCACATCTCATATCCATTGAGTTGTAAGATCAATGCCACGATCTCCCTATCACAAACACAAACATATCTCAGACATGTGTATTCTCTGATTAGACGTGCGAGGTCATTATGTCAAGTACATCCAATGTCAGAGAATACAACACACTTGCCATTAGGTTGCCCATTACAGTCAGTTCACATAAAGACTGTAGTTTGTGTTTACACACAAACATAAAGTCTGACATGTGAGCACCTTTCTTTATTAATACTTGCACAAGACTCACATTACAGAAGAGACAGGCATTCTTTTGAATCAATACAGTGAAGCCATGACAATGGGTGAGAGAAATCTTATGAGCACTAAGTCAGACAACAATACGACTGTTAAATGGTAAATTACCCTAAATATACATGTGGATTCAGTGACTATAGAAATATCACCACACATCAGTGTTAAGGTATAACAGACCGGTAGGCCCTATTCATCTAAAACATATGCAATATCAGACAATGTGATAAAAAGTTACAAATTTCCCAAGTTTTATTTACAAGTCTGTGTGCTGTCATCACTGAATAAGAAGACTACAACAATTCCTGATGTCAAAGTATACATAACATTAGCTAAAAACAACATTTTATTGCTGTAAGGTGGACGTGATGGCAAGCAGCATTTATGAGGATTGCACGAATAATCATTATATCACAGATGCTTACACATGTATCTCTATGAATTTGAAAACCAAAGTCTCAATTTTTTTCAGATACTATGCAATTATGCCCCATTCTCAAATCACAATATATCTGACTGATCATTATTCTGAGCTTATTCAAGCAGGAATAACATTGTTTTATCCTTTTCTTCCTAAAAAGTTGATTCTTTTTGTTAGTTTTCTGTGCACAAAAGAAAACTGTGAGGTTGTTAAGTTTATGCCCTGTGGGTCCTGAAGAGAATAAACTGAACATGTTTGATATCAGCATCTTATAAAAAGAGCTGCACCATTTCAGAAAGAGGGAAAATACAGGGGGGTATCATATATTATATAATATGTGTGCATTACAGCTATACCACTCTCTATCTGAGAAGAGTAAGGCAGTAACAGAGCTGGAGAGGAATAGAGTTCTTTCCCATTCTGTTTAGATTTTTTTTTTCTTAAATGGGAGGTGTGACAAAACAAAAACCTTTGACCTAAAGGCCTAGAAAAATTTTCCTTGTCTCACATTAATTTTTTTTTCACATTCCTAGCATGATTCATGACCTTATTCACCAGGGTATTTATAATGCACTTTTCATGCAGTAATACAGAATTGCTTGAAAACATTATATTCAAGCTGATGATTGATCTGTTATTTCAGTCGCTGAGTCTGTTTCAAAGCTAGTGGGAAGCAAGAGATTAAAAGAGAGAATGCTGAGGTGGATATATCAAATAATAAATTTGTCGGTTGAAGAGCATTGACCAGCGTGTGATATCACATGTATCTAATTCTTTCTGTAAATTATTCACTACGCCCTTCTATCAAGCTGCACACCTTGAATTTTATACTACATTCATAAAAGTGTTGCAGAAGTGTAATATGTATCTTGTATTTACTCTTAACACATTGCTAATATATTGAAGTCTCCACAAAGTCACTCCTATTCATTCTATGACTGAGTGAATAACTTCAAAGCACAGCTTCGTCTAAGCTTTCACTCAATCACTACACTAATAGGAACCAGATGGCAGAAGATTTCATAATTCCCACACACCCTCCCTCCCTCCCCCCCCCCCAAAAAAAAAGGAGAGATATGGAGAGAGAGAGAGAAGGAGAGATAAAGTGAGAGGACAAGAAATTGACGGGGGGGGGGGGGAATAAGAAAAGTGAAAAATAAATTCCTAATTGAATAAGCACCAAGTTCTTTACTTCTTGCAATAAGAGACAACAGTCAACAACAACAAAAGACCAGAAGGAAAGGAGAATGACAAATGAACAGAGCTAAAAGGAAAGCAGGAAGGAAGGAAAATTAATAAGGTATATAAAAACATCACAAATATGTATCGATGTAGATTTTGATTCATCCAGGTAGTATGCTAAAAGCGTGTAAATTAAATCTGTTCGACTGGACTTACTAGTGATATTCACGGACAGAACAGTTTTGTGACTGGTCCGAGTCACTTCTTCAGCTCTGTCTAGCTGGCAAGCATTCACCCATGGAGGGGGTATGGGCAATGTTACTGCTCTCTCCATGATTTCCAGTCAAACAGATTTAACTGACACGCTTTTATCAGAAATATAGCAAACAGCACGTATAAACATAGACACTACACAAGACAAATACTTCTACTCAAATCATTCATGAGTACACAGGTTGGACAGATATTATGAAACAGAAATCTACAGGCACTACGCCCACTCAAGGCTCATTTTTCCTTCTAGGATAAAGATCTATGCCTATGTGCATGTTTACATAAATATACAGGTTTAACTGAAAAACATCATAGCAGGTCCCAGCAGAAGTGAGTTGCTATGACCTATAAAAACAACAACCGATAGGAAGATAAATCTCAGCTTTACACGCTTTTAACTTCACAGTCCAAACTAAGACATTCACACTGAACTAGAACCAAGGAATATTACTAATCAAGATGTCTTGAAAGCGACCCAAACTCTCCCTCTGTGCTGCATCCTGGTTAGTTTTGGGGTGCACAGTTTGCCAGGTGATGTGCGATACTCAATACAACCTTTGTAGGACTAGCAAAATGAGACTTTTACTGCTAAAGTGATATCCATAGCACTTGACACAGACACAAACAACGGACAACTTATACAGATGGTCTGAAAAGTACATTGTAAGACTAGTATCTAAGAAAAGAAATCAATTCAGTCTAGGACAGACTATCCTTGCCATAAAAATTGTTGCCGATTTCACCAATATACGAGCATGGACCCTAGTAGGGTCCATGATACGAGATAAACACAACTATCACATGTCAATGTGTGGCCAACCACCTTTACGAAGGACAATATGGGGCCGTATTCTGAGAGCTTATTAAGTGTCTGATTAGCACTTAAATACCGAATTGGTATTCTGAGAGCATGATTAAGTAGGGGGTATATTAACTGCCATAGCAACAAGCGTTTTGGCGGGAAGGACCTACGCGTTTGCGCGTATCAATGCGCGTACACCTCTGAGAGGACTTAATCACAGAGTTAATTACGAATCGGTATTCTGAGGGTGTAATTAAGTATGAAAGTTAATGGAAAACTTAATGATACCAAAGAGCGTCATTAACTACTCCGATGTCACGCATTACATCGTGTTTTCTCTGCCACAACGATGCTTACCGTCTTTGGTAACCGAGGAGCGGTTGAATCTTGTTATCATGGTATCCGTAGAATTCAGAGAAAAAAGAAATGTACCCGATCTTCGAGGAATTTTGTCATTTTATGTGAGCAAAGAGGTTGAGATCTTCGCGTGCGTAGGTGAGGGGTTGTAATCAAATACCGGAGTGTGCGCACGGAGCTCTTGGGTTGTAATTACAGGGGGCGTGGAGGAGCGCGCATTGAGGGCATATTTGCGCGTGTAATCATCATTTTGGCTTCTAACAACGCGTCTGATTGGATGGAATAACAATTAGATGGGAAGGACCTAAGATAATTACAGGGGACTTAATCATACCTTAATTACGTCCTCAGAATACCGATTTTGCCCATGATTAAGGGCCTATTAACTTCACGACTTAATCACGAAGTTAATTACAGACTTAATTACGACCTCAGAATACCACCCATGATGTACTAACTGCACACCAATAAAGAAGAATGGAAGAGATATGGTTTGTAAGGTGAACAGATCTTTTTCTTCTTGTATGGCACGATGTGCTTGGTTGACACATTTGTTGACTATTTCTAGTCACCTGGGGCAAGCCATGAGGGGTGGACATTACTTGCCTATCGTCGCTGGGGTGACAAGACCTCGTACGATCTACAAAATGTCAAATGTTCAGGAGAGCCAAAAAACATGGCGGCCAAAGCACTGTGGCGAATGGGAGAGCCTTTCCTTTGACATGCTGTGGTGGCTTCATTTTTGGAGTAAGACAGTTGGGATTTGGACAGGACATCACTTAACCCATTATTTGACCATTTTAAAAAAAAAGTCATTTTCACCAAAATTGCAGATACAAGGTCTTGTCACCCCAGCGACGCTATATTTTTTGGTATGTGTGTGCAGTGGATAGGAAAAGAAAGAAAAACAACAAGAAAGAAATAGTATACAATACATTCAATAATTTGAGACTGATCAGTTACAGACAGAGTACACAGAAAAACAAATATAACATGAAATGAATGATTTAAATATGAACTCATGAGGAAACACAATTATGTGAAAGATATGGGAGGAAATGGTATGAACAAATATTGTTATGAAATAGCCTCCTGAACTGTTATAGTCATGTATGCTGCTATTCATTCCCACTATCATAATGGAGATACCCCGCAGTGTGCCCAAGGATATCACTGCAGTGTAATGTTCCACATCATGAACACTATGAACACCATTCTCCGTCTGAGTGTGTGTGTGTGTGTGTGTGTGCCTATGTGAGTGAGCATGTACAAGTAAGTATGTTCTTTCTTACTCTCTTTACATAATGACTAGAAAAGAACAATTCTATAAATTGAATAGACTCAGAGATTCATCGTTTTTGCAGGAATCAGTGTCAGGTTGATCAGAGTGATCCGCGCTAATTAAGTACAATATAAAGCATGCAGACTGAAACTGAAATTAGCATACCAATATGGACTGCCTGATTTACATAGAATCTAGCAAGTTGTTTGAAGAATATTATTACAATCATTTTTATAGTAATCATCATTATCATTATCCTTATCACTTTTATCACCATTATCATTATCATTTTTATCATCATTATTATCATCATTATCACTTTTATCATCATTATTATCATCATTATCACTTTTATCATCATTACTATTGATATTATCAGTAGTAATAGTAGTAATAGTAGTAGTAGTAGTAATAGTAGTAGTAGTAGTAGTAGTAAAATAGTAGTAGTAGTAATAGTAGTAATAGTAGTAGTAGTAGTAGTAGTAGTAGTAGTAAAATAGTAGTAGTAGTAGTAGTAGTAATAGTAGTAGTAGTAAGTAGTAGTAGTAGTAGTAGTAATAGTAATAGTAGTAGTAGTAGTAGGGCAATTCCGCGGTTAGTAACGTTACATTTGAACAAATTTAGATATTTGTTTTTACCACTAAATTACCATTTATTCATTTCAAGTCAAAATTATGTCAAAAACATGTTCATCCTTCCCAGGTTTATGATACAGAAAAGAATGAACACAATCCAAGAAATAGTAGAATTGCTATAGCAACTTAAAGGGCTGGTTAGTAACGTTACGAAAAAAGGACATGACAAAAAAATCAATGTTTTGTAACAAAAAGTGTGCAAAAATTCAAGTTACTTCAAACAAAGTGTTGCATTAATTTCAAGTATTGCACCATGACAAATGTTCGTGCAACTTTTTTTAGCAGTTCGACCGATAATTTTTTAGCTAGACCCCCAAAAGCATGGTTAGTAACGTTACGGTTAGTAACGTTACATTTGTCCGGAGTAATTCCGCAGGTCATTTCACCCTTTTGTAATTGACAAAATATCACATGACTTCTGGAGTATTTAAATGTATTCATCTTTTACCCTTTAGCAAAACTTTGAAGAAAAAATTTCAAAGGAACCCACTGTAATTTGCATTTAAGTGAATTTCAGCGTCCCCAGTCCCACATGTACATTTTAAATGATGGTTTTAGATCTCGCAAAATCAATAAATACGAAAAATAAAATCTACTGAATTTAAAAGACCCTAATGATTGGTGAACATCCATGGCATTAGTTGATACCTAGATTAAAGGGTAAGATAAAGAGGCACATTTCTTTTATCCATGTCATGTCCACCTAACTGCGGAATTGCCCAGTAGTAGTAGTAGTAGTAGTAATAGTAGTAGTAGTAGTAGTAGAAATAGAAGTAGTAGTAGTAGTAGTAGTAGTAGTAGTAGTAGTAGTAATAGTAGTAGTAGTAGTAGAAATAGAAGTAGTAGTAGTAGTAGTAGTAATAGTAGTAGTAGTAATAGTAGTAGTAGTAGTAGTAGAAATACTAGTAGTAGTAGTAGTAGTAGTAGTAGTAGTAGAAGTAGTAGTAGTAATGGTATCACTATCATCATCACTACCAAGTAATTGTCAATAACTTAGTCTGCATGATACTTCAACCAATACACACACAACAGAGAAATAATGAATAACTTAAAATTGACAGATATTATACTCTTTCTTTTGATGTTTCCACTTTTATTTGTATTTGGATATCTTTTATGCATATCTTACAGCAGAATTCCTTCTGATCAATATTCACATTTCATCAAATAAAAACAAGTTTATTTTACTATTTTACTACTGAGTTAAAATGACAACTTCTTTATATTTTACCAGGTGCCTGACTATATCAAATCAATGTGATGTTTGTACACTGTAAATATCAAAACCACAAGTCTCTTAAAGGGGACTTTTAGAAGGATTTAGAATCATATCTGAGAAGCAGTCATGCAGTTTTACAGCTGCCATAAAATAGCCATACATGTATTCATGTGTATGTAAAATCAAATCAACTAACAACACAATGGCTGCACTGCCTCCTTTGTGCCTCAGACTACAGCTTGACATTTGCATGCTATTTCCATCACCGCTCTTTCATCCTAATGCTGTGCTTGGAAATCAATACACTCAAAAAGTCAATATTCTTCACGAGGTATTATAACGTAAATGTTAAAATGTAAATCCATAAGCTCCATGGCACAGCAGAAGAGAAGTATTACTTGAAATCTATGCGGGCCTTGGTATCGGATCACAGACTCAAGCTCTGTGTGATAACATATCAGCTCCAGCTTATTTGTAAACAAATTCAACTCTGTGATTTGCTCCAGTGTGAAATAATGTGAGCAGTGGCAGTATTCCTCAGGAGCTATTAACAGGTATTATGTATGCACACATTATATGTTAATAGGAGCATAATCTAATGGTTTCTACAGCCAAACCAATTTTTAATCAGTCTGGACTTGAAGAAATGTTTAATGCTACAATTAAAGGCAGCTGTGACTTAACAAATTGTTGTGTACACAAAGACAATGAATTGGGGATAGAATAGATGGACAAAAAGATCTGTCTTATGCATAAAGACTCTGTATGCACATGAGAGAGAGACAGAGATACAGAAAGCACAAGAAAGTATGAAAAATAGAGAGAGAGAGAGAGATACTCACTGTGAACTTTGACCTCTGCTCCATGACCTCATAACCAGTAATAGGGACGTAAAGTTCTTCCAGCTCTGCAGGGTCTCCTTCTTCTGTGCTATCATAGATGAGGGGTGAGTAACCCAGGATGGAGCCAGCTACGTTCCCCATCCTGTCTTCCCTCAGTTCTTCCCAACCGTCACTATCCTCCTCTTCTTCTCCTCCTCCTCCTCTTCCTCCTCTCTGCCTATAACCCTGTCTATCCCGACTAAAATCCTGCGTGAGCTGATTTGGAAAGCGCTGGCTGACTGGCGGTGGAGTACTGTGAAAGACGGGAGTACTTGAAGCAGCAGTAGAAGCGTTAGAAGTACTGGGCCGACAAGACTGGTCTGGTAAAACACTTTCTCCTACTTCAATACCGGAGGACAGTGTGGGCGTCTCCTGCCCGGTGGTGTGGTCACCACATGGTATCTGGCAATCAGTGGCTTGAGAGTCAGGAGATAAGGTCGCACTGCTTGCTTGAGTGACATCTGAGCTATGACTGTCTGGGGCAGCAGGAGACACACACGACTGACTGGGTGGACTGTCTGTCAGCTGCCCATTGGTGGCGCTGTTCAGTTTGCCTGGTTGGTTGGATTGTGGACTTGTACTCACAGTAGGCCTACAAATTGTATGTTGTGTATTCACCTTGTGGTTTGACCCCTCCTTGGCTTCTAGACTTCCTGGGGTCACCTCCTGGGCTAGGACTACCTCTTCCTCACTGTCTGACATGGTGAACCCTCTGGGATGCTGAGCATTTACATCTGTGACAAAAGATACAAAATAAACATATAGATGAAATATTTTAGGGGCACATCACGGAATGATTGCTGCATCCTAAACATCTCAAACTACAACTCAGTGTTTACATTTCTGCACACTATAAGTAATCAAATCGGAATGCATACAGTTTTACACACTTATAATTTAGTCCACCACAATAAAGGGTGAAGACTATACAAGATCTAAAAAAGAACTGTAATGGGTTGCTCCTTGCCAAAGAATATGCAAACATTTTAGATACAATATAAATTTTCAGATACTTGTAAAAGTGAGCCAGCTTGTTCTCACAGTTGACACAAGCGAGTCTGAAGCAGGATGCTGTCAGGGAGGTGCCACCTCCCTGATGCTGTCTATAGATAGCCATGATAAAGAGAGTACCAGTACCAGTATTATTCAGGCCTCCTTCCAGCCCCATAGAAACCATCATCCTAAAGACAGCTCAGTGATCTGAGGTTAGCTAATTTAGAGAGGAGTGGTCATTGGGGAGGAAGATAATGAGACACGCTGCTGGGAATGACATCATGCTAGACTCCTGGCAGGCACTGATGAGAATTCCTGCTAATGAATTCAACATCCACCATCGAGACTCCACACAAAGGTTGCTTCAGAACACATACACACACTGTGAACATTCAGCAGGATGTCTGTGCAAAACTTACCAGAAACCTGTCATCTTGTCATATACACTGTACTGCACATGTGATAGTCACTGAGTCAGTACTACAATAACTCCTCTGACACAAAACCAAATATGAAATAAACTTTGATTCTATTGTCATTCTTGTACTGGAAGGAATAAAAGAAAAGCCACAAGAGAGAGAAAAACAATAGACAAAGTTAGTGATGTAAAGGGATACGTTAAATACACACTATATGCATGCAAATATATGTTTGCAGCCTACGGCATGATATGTGAGCAGATATCTTGTTACAGCTACTACAGCTAACCACCTTCACATACAGCTTGTAGCTGACTACAAAAGGGAAATCAAGATCCTTCAAGAATAAAAACATGACACATTAAAATATTCTACAGTATTTCTTTACATCTCTAACAGACAGAAATACTGTGGGTGTAGAGAGAACTGGAGTGGTCTGTATGTTTATGATATAAGAATACTGTACTAGTAGATATCGAGACATCTTATGGGGAGTTTCTATGTGTAGGTTACTATAGAGTCATTCTTTTAAGGTAAAAGACACTCTTCATCTCCAAAATACTATTTTGTGTGATACATTGTACTTTATGAGCATTTGGTATTTGGTCATTAGTTCTTCCTCATCAAAGAAGTGGACCTGTCAACAACAACAAAAAAGAAATGCTGTATTAGGGTTTCAAATGTGTCTAGGCGTGTGAGAGTACTTGCAACAGAAAAAAAAAAGCATCTAAAAATTCTGATGCTTGCGAAAAAAAGTCTGAAGTACATTATACTGTAAGAACTTCAATGCATTTGAACAGCATGAGAAAGGCTTGTTTTTGGGCAGAGTAAAACAGTCGTGTGAGAGTACTTGCAACAGAAAAAAAAAAAAGCATCTAAAAATTCTGATACTTGCGAAAAAAGTCTGAAGTACATTATACTGTCAGAACTTCAATGCATTTGAACAGCATGAGAAAGGCTTGTTTTTGGGCAGAGTAAAAAAGTCTTATATCAGATTAAACTCCGATCTCACCTGTCCCTGTGTGTTTGATGTGCTTGTTGAACACAAAAAGGCAAGCGCTATATTGTATATAAATCCACTAATGATACTAAAGTCAGCCAGTTATTTTTTTTGTTGTAACATACTTTGAAAGGACTGACAATCAATGACCAACTCCATCTCAGAACAAACTACCAGTAATAGAGCACCACATTTTGATGAGAAAGAAAAGACAACCATGAAGCACATGATCCTTTGTATAGAACATACACGTGTACATGTACAGGCCACACTGAGAGCAATGGGGTAAACCAGCTCAATATGATTTGGTGCCATTCTGAACTGAGTAAACAATAGAGCAAGACAATGGCCTTGGTGGTATACATCTCACTGAAAGCAAGATCAATGGAGGGACTGTATACATAAAGAGAGGGGGAGATTCATATTATACATAATGTATTCTCTCTAGAGTATTATGCATCATGCTACCCACACCTAAATGTACGGTACATCATCAACATACATTGTAGTAATGGCTTAGTTGGTACATTTTCTCTATAAAAGCATGACAGAACACAGGACATCAGATTCATAGACCATTTACTACTAAAAAAAAGAATCTTCATATACCTCAGTATAGTACCACCTTGACAATAATAATTTCATCGCCTGCAATGGAAAATAACAAGCCTATTTACTACATTCAAGGGTAGATGAGATTTTGTTTATTCTACAAATGTATGTAATAGCAGCACCCATGGAAATCCACGGGTCAGAGGGCTTTTATTTTTTTTATTTTCCACATTTTTAATGATGAAATAAAACAAACACTTTCCCATTCCTTCATGAAAGTGTGCTACTCTCGTCTACCCGCCAGGTAATTGCTTTATTTATCACAGAACTTGAGTTTGGAGGGGTTAGCAGCACCCGTTGAAATCCAACGGTATTGTCTTGTTTTCCCTCACCTCCCCGCTCAATATGCACACACACACACACACACACACAATATCCATCCCCGCATAAAATAAACAAAACCAAAAACAACTTGAAAATTCGGGGAAAACTACTAAAAATGCGTTGTTATAACATTCCAAGAAAATTCTGCCAAAAGATTCTTCCTGTCGAAATGAGGAGATTTTAACTTTGAAATTACCCACCCCCATCCCCGCGCACGTGCCTCCATCGCAGGCACCTGTGGAAATCCACGGCTCTCAGGGCCTTGTACAGTGTGTATTTGTTTTGTTTTGTTTTGTTTTGTTTTTTCATTGATATTTCTTTTCCTGCGCATTAGCATAGAACAAATCAAATATTTTCGCCTTCGTTTGCTCCCTCCTTTTTGCTTGTTTTTTCCACCCAACTTTGTGTGATGGATCATAGAACCATCCATGTTTCTGCTTCAGACTGTTCATTATTATCATTATCTCTCTTATTGTTATTGTGATTAATATCATTAAATATAAATCACCTTTATTGTTATCTGTTATTATTATCATTTGGGGAGGGGGAGATCATAGTCATTGGGTGTTTGGACGCATTGATAAAGGGAAAAAATGGGGAAGGAAAAAGATAAGGATTGTGAATATTTTTTTTTCATTCATGTAAGAGGTACTCTTCACTTAAGAGGTTCAAATAGCTTTTGATACATTTATTCTTAAACATTGAAAAAATCGACCCGTTATAATATAACGGGGAATTATAAAGGGGAATTAACAAATTCCCCTTTGATTCATTGCTAAATATATGTATATATATATATATGTATATATATATATATATATATATATATATATATATATATATATATATATATATATATATATATATATATATATATATATATATATATATATATATTACTGTGTCCCACACTCTAAATGGCTCTACCCCCCCCCCCCCCCAATGATTAAAAGTCCTCTGGGCGGAAGAGGCACTTTTCTTTAGACAATCCTGTGTAAACTGTCCAAAACCGATTCACTGCAATCACGTATACGTGATCTTGTGCCGAGTAGGCCTAAGTCATGAAATTAGTGTTATTGTTGTTGTTGTTGTTGTTGTTGTTGTGCTTTCCCATGGAAAGTACACTCGCGATAATTCCACTGCTCAGTTTTACCAACACAAAGAGAAAAATTGAGGGAGAGAGTGAGGAAAGGATCGAGAGCTATAGGCAAATTTCCAGAGAGCGTTATTTTCTTGGAATTTATTGTAACGTTTCAAGACACTTTTTCCTTCGTCACATTCCATTTACACAACCGACATGTACAGCTCTATCACCCACGCCTTTTTTCCAAGTTTTAGGAGCGTATATCTAGTCCATGCAAGCGAGTCATCGAGTCAACTCTCGCGGGTGTCATGACATATACAACACTCAAAAAAAAAAAAAAAAAAAAAAAAAAAAAACGTTAATGGCCAACACAACGATTTTAGGAAATGCCCGTCACTTGAGCTATGGCCATCCCCTCCTAACACCTGTGCTGAGGAGCCGGTCCATGGAATAGGACTTTAGAATAACCCCCCTTGCTGCTATCACAGATCAACTTAGCAGCACCTGTGGAAATTCGAGGGTTGTCTTCTTTGCCCAAAGATTCTTCCCGTCGAAGCACGGGGGGAGGGGGGTGCCATTGACATTTTGCCCTGCATATCTCCCCTCCTCCATGCCATTTACCCTCAGTCTCGACGCCCGTTGGAAAAAAAAAAAGATACATGAGCCCTTTCTGGCCCCAACGCACGTACACATCTTTTCTCTTCATGGAAAAGCTTAAAAATGGCGTATGTCGAAGTGAAGTGAATAACATTTATTTTTTAACACGTCGTCATTTAGAAAAAAAAAATCCCACACAACGACAATAATGTTTACATATCCTCACCCGTTTATCTGCTTCAGACTGTACCTTATCATTATTGTTATTATTTTGAATACTATTATTACATCATCATTTAATCATTATTATTTGGAGAGGGGGAGATCATAGTCATTAAGTTTAATAAGTACGTAGGCACCCGTGGGAATCCATGGGTCTCAGGGCCTCGTATTTTTTCTTTAATATTTCTTTTCCCACGTTATGGGAGAAAGAAGAATATTTTTGTCTTTATTTGCTCCCTCTTTTTTTATTTTTATCACCAAAACTTGGTTTGACGGACTATAGAACCACCCATTTCATTTCCACTTGTAACTTCAAAAATAGGCGGTCGGCAAAGCGAGGTTTTCCCCCTCGTTCGCACATGTCTTATGAATATTCATGTTTACAGCAGTTATGCAGTAAACGAATGGACAGCGGCGCGTGTAATCTGAAATAGAAGGGCACGATCGGCAAGGACAAAATTTAAGTTGATATTTAGCCGTTCTAAACAGTCTGACTACAATGATAAATGTTTCATAAAGTTGTTCGTAAAGTTACGAACGACTTACGAGCGACTGGTGATCAGTTCTTGTGGTGAATTATTGAAATTCTAGTAAGTATAGCACATCGCAACTGATCACCAGTTGCTCTTAAGTTGTTCGTAACTTTACGAACAGCTTTATGAAACACCCCCCCCCCCGACTTGAGAGTAAACTAAATGACGTACCTGAGCTGCATAGTATCCTGTAGTTGTGCAAAATGAAATAAAATAACAGCATTCGTTGTTTTCATTTGGGCACGCTAATGGCGAACTGTACGTAAATGCCCTTAAGTATGACCGCGCCGTGTATTACCATATGAGAGCCCGCACGGAGAGTGTTTCATGTAACCATCATCAATACATACACAGGCACAGGCCTGTATATCTGATATGGAAGGGCACGATCGGCAAGGACAAAATTTAAGTGGATATTTAGCCGTTGAGATCAGTGCTAAACAGTCTGAGTACAATGATACCCGACTTGAGAGTAAACTAAATGATGTAGCTGAGCTGCACAGGATCCTGTAGTTTCGCGAAATAACATACGGCATTCGTATAGCTTCCTGTGTACCGAGAACGCATCATGATATGCAATGCAACACAGCGACAGGCTCAATGCATACACACCACACTCTCCGCGATATATTGCCCGTACCCATAGTGCGTGTATCATGTCTCCGCGAACGATCAGCTGGGCGAGCGACCACAGATTGTATAGAGTTCTGTGTGTGCGACCTGAGCCTGCGAGCTGGCGCGAGCTGTATATAACCCGTATACATCGTGTGCGTGTGTGTGCGTACGCGCAAACGCTGCATGTTGTTGTTTGTCTTTTGTTTTTCTTTGTTTTTTGTACCGCTCTCGACATCGACACGATGGAGGAGCGCGGCCGAAACCCGGCCGACCGAATAGAAGAGACCCTCCCGCTGCTGACGACACCGGTCTGGGGGGCCCGGAGCCGACGGCTTCGGAGGAGATAGCTCTACAAAAAACAGCTCTCTCGATTACTTATAAAGATGTAGGTTATAGAAAGCAAACTCAATATGAATTTAATATTTTGTGGTGATCATTAATTAGTCTTTGATATGTTCTCTTTCTTTCTTTCTTTTTTAATTCATTCATATCCTCTCTTTACCTCACTTTTAGTAGGCAGTAAGTTACAGCTCTGAAATACCTCCACAGAATGTTCTGTTGACAAATATGAAACTTTCTTTAAACTTAGGTAAACAATCATGTGTGACTTGTAAAAATGATTTGCAGTACCAACTGTTATTCTATTTCAGCTGCTAACAACAAAGTGTAAGCCTCAGAACTGTCCAAATATGTACATCAGCCATGCTGTCTCCTTGTTCATGGATGTGTTTCTACAGCTTCTACAGCTTCTAGGGTGTACTTCACTACAGAGCATGCAAAGACCAAAGAATGAAAAGTGAAGTAAAGCATGTCCCACATAAGGCTCCCTCTGTCCTTGCCAGGATGCATGGATCTATTTTGATCAGTATGCAGCATATTTCATCCCCCGGGGCCTTCAGTCTAATGAACAGAAAATGCAGACTCCGCTACTGAACTTAATTTCATTAGCCTGGTGCACAAATTTCTTTACCAAATATGCCTCCTAATGCAGAATCCTAAATATGATAGATACATGGTATTGTACTCCCAGGGTCCTTGGCTGGATGACTCTCACAGAATGCTGCAGTTGAATCACATCAACCTGGTTGGATGGGGAGTCATCAATATTACTCTTCATTTGGTAGAAAATATGGCAAAATGATCTAAAAGCAGCAGGAATTCAGCTTATGAAAATAAAAAATGAATGATGTCAATATCCCCAAACATACACAAAATTGGGTCTTAGTGCAATGTCTTCCTTGGTCACATAAAGACCTAAAACTATGAATATCTCAGGGTAGTGAAGGCTCATCCAAATTGAAGTAACAAAATAGAAATGGTGCTACACCGCCCAAATAATGAGATAATAATGTACTCATTGGATATCATTGCTTTATATTGCAGTATAGCACACACACACACACAAAAAAAAAAAAAATAGCGTGAAATAGTACAAGTGCAAGTGTGATCCAAATCCTACCCAATAGCAAGGTACACTGTATTTTCATCTGAATGCAATATTTTCCTTGACTTTTGGCAGTCCAGTACTGCACACTGAAATGGCATGATAATTCCTCATCTAGTGTACATCTTTGAGGTGTGGGCACTAGTGTACACTTCTCACACAGCTGGCTTGCTAGTTTTGTAATTGTCAAAATTTCAAACATTTACAGTCAATTTTTGCAACAAATACCATGAACAAGAAAGTTGGTGTGCATAGGTGTTGTAGAGAAATGTAATGCTGTCAAAGAGCATGACAAAAACAGGCAACAACAGGAGTAAATATCAATATTTTGAGGAACTCCATAATTTTCATTCCCATGTCCTGCTTATAATCTCCCTACAACTATCAGTGCTTGACACATCTACATGGCCAAGCAGACTTGACCACTGCTGACAGTCAAAATGACAATAATAAAGGCACATACTGTTTCAATTTGCCACCCATGCCCATTTGGTAAAGTTCTACAAAATGAATGCAAAGGAATGCATTCTGAAATAACTTATAAGCACAGTATTTCGGTGGAATCCAGCATCGACTTCAAATTTCAGGATACTTCTATGATCAGCTGAATGGTGCCATCCAAATTATCATGCTAAATTAGAAATATGCTGTGTCCCAACGGATTATGATATAAAATTGTGTTTGTTTGTTTTTTCTTCATATTATCAGGAAGCATGTCGTCATTGAAACATAATTCAGTTTTCAAATACCACTGAGACTTGATTGTACAAATCTGGGTAAAATATTAAGGGAATGGAATGGAGAGGTAGGGCATGAAAATTTGTGCTTCAGGACATTAAAATTGAATAATAAGTGTCCACAAAAATTGCTTGAATGAATACTCTACTCTTGATTCAGGCATATCAAGAGTGTAAATATCCCACACAAACACATGAGTGCATCCATACATTCTATTTCAAAAATCTATAGGGTTTTGAGAAATATTAATCATTGACTAATTATGCAAATATCAAAAGTACTGGGTTACAAATTATACCTTTTACGTGTGTGTGCCATTTTACAATGTACTCTGGATATACAGTATAGTGTACTGGATCACACAAACACATGTATATGTGTGTAAATCAATATTCTCTGCACAAACTGCCTATGGATCAGTCCTTTTAATGCATAAAATGGGGGTGAAGGAACATTCTGTCTCTCATAAAATAAACATCCAATAAGTTTAACAGCCATCTGACTACTGGTGAGTGACGCATAGAAACTACACTTAGATACTTACCATCTGTTACTATACAATTTTGCCTCTAATGTTTAGCAGCTGACTGTATATCTTTAAAAAATAATAAATAAATATAAAAAATAAATAGTAATATTAAACAAAGGGGGTCCTGCAACAATTTGAAAATCTGCTTACCCAACAAGGCAAGTGGTTTAAAAGTAAAAGCAAAAACTAGAAACAAAAAAAAAAAGTTATGTAGCACCCTGGCAGAGGTTGAAAACCTCCACATTTTGGGCAGACCAGAATGGCTGCACTATCTCACACACATGGTAAAATTGGCCACAGATTTCATCATCTCATCATTATCATCAAATTGGCACCTGTAACTTTTACTGATTTTCTAATATTGGAGAAAGATTAGAGGAAACTGATAAAATTCAGACAGGGTGTACAGTAGAAATGAATTTGAGAACAAACCAAGAACTTCAGTCTTTCAAGATGTGCCATGAATTTTATGCTCTGAATTTCGCAACTTAGAGGGTTTTTTTTTTTGAAAATTAGGCAACCAAACCAAGCAGTATGCATAAATTTACAATAAAAGGTTCAAATTATCAAGCATATTTTACTCTTACAAAATACTAAAATAGAATAAATAAAATATTCAAAATGTTAGCGCACTAACCACATACAAAAATGTGGATTATGGGACTGTATAGCCCTTTTTACACTTGTGTTTCTTAACCCCGGACTTTCTCTGACCCAGGACTATCGTTAATCCCATACCAATTTTTTCAGCTTTTTACACTGGCCAATTAGTCCCGTACTATCTCTTGTCCGGGGCTAAGGAGAAAACTGACCTTTTTACACTCGTATTTCTTAGCCCCGGACTTTCCAAACCACATGAATATTCATGATTACGCTGTGCACTGTACACGTACACGCACGCACCGCCAGCACTTGATTACCTCGTTTCTGATTGGTCAGTGGGGGTCGGACTTCGTCTCCATCGCTTAGCCCCGGATTATTTTTTCATTCTGTTTACACTCACTTGCTTGGCACCGCAATTGCGGTGCTAACCCTGCTATTTTGCAGGGCCAGATAGTACGGGATTATCGGTGGGGCTAGCCCACTTTGGCAAAAATGAGTGTAAACAGAAAGTGGGCTAAGGATAGTCCCGTACCAACGGTGGGGCTAAGGCCCCCCCCCCCCCCCCCCCCCTTAGCCCCACCGTTGGTACGGGACTAAGCAAAAATTTACAAGTGTAAAAAGCCCTTTAGTGTTTTAAGGCAATGTCTTGATCAACAGAACTAAAAGTAATCACTAACAATGCTTTGCTCAATGTCATGAGATATTCATCAACCAGGTTGACACATTATGCCTTTATGGAGGTACAGTATTTAGCCATCAGCACACACAGTGATTTGTGACTACGTTGTCATTATCAGTGGTTTCCTTCCTGTAGGCCATTCTGGGCATTGCTGCATTAAAAAAAAAAAAAAAAAAAAAAAAAAAATCTAAAAAAAGAGACATACAAAGTAAACAAACAAATATCCCATAAAAAAAAAGAAATAAAAACTAGAAAAGCACTCTGAGAGCGCAGACCTCCGCCAAGCATGCTGCTCATTTCCACCACTGATTTTGTTCTTCCATAGAGATAGTAGTGATTTCCACCCATACATACATAATGTAGCACTGTGTGCTGAAAGTCTCCCGATTTCCCAATATAGAAGTCCTTGATACGTCATAAACCCTCAGCTGCACGGCGCGCCTCTCCCTAGCAGAAACTAGAGCACGCACTTTAGTGCGCGCATGCAAACCTCAAATACGTGCAGCCTGAACTCCCTAGTTCATTGACCCTACTTGCCAAAATATCAAAAATCCTTCATAAATTCCAAAAAAATTCTCGGATCACTACCAAAAGTTAATCTTTTGTTACTTGTGTCATTTTCAACCTTTCCTGCAAGTTTCATTCAAAGCCGTTAACTATTTTTTGAGTTATTTTGCACACGGACAAACTAACTAACTAAAGGGCTTTTTACACTTGTAAATTTTTGCTTAGTCCCGTACCAACGGTGGGGCTAAGGGGGGCCTTAGCCCCACCGTTGGTACGGGACTATCCTTAGCCCACTTTCTGTTTACACTCGTTTTTGCCAAAGTGGGCTAGCCCCACCGATAGTCCGGTACTATCTGGCCCTGCAAAATAGCAGGGTTAGCACCGCAATTGCGGTGCCAAGCAAGTGAGTGTAAACAGAACGAAAAAATAATCCGGGGCTAAGCGACGGAGACGAAGTCCGACCCTCACTGACCAATCAGAAACGAGGTAATCAAGTGCTGCCGGTGCGTGCGTGTACGTGTACAGTACACAGCGTAATCATGAATATTCATGTGGTTTGGAAAGTCCGGGGCTAAGAAATACAAGTGTAAAAAGGTCAGTTTTCTCCTTAGCCCCGGACAAGAGATAGTACGGGACTAATTGGCGAGTGTAAAAAGCTGAAAAAATTGGTACGGGACTAACAATAGTCCTGGGTCAGAGAAAGTCCGGGGTTAAGAAACACAAGTGTAAAAAGGGCTTAACAAACACACGAACACACAAACCAACAGTAATGAAAACATAACCTCCTCCCTTGGTAAAAACAGAGCAAAAAGAAAAATTAATGGACAACTCTCTCATGCATGAATTATATAGTAAGAAAAATGACAATAGGCCCTCCGCTAGCAAGCTACCTGTACTTTAGCACCAACATGACAATACACAGTCAGTAAGAGCACGGCATGAATAACGCGGGTAGAGTAGAATTGTAGGATTTTACGTGATGAAACTCACAATACTGTGTCACAGTACGTCATTGGTCTTGGCATTGTCATCCCGTTTGAATGCACAAGTTGTAATGCAATGTAAACAAACCACAATAGCTTGATCACTATATGGAAAACCATAATGGATTGCTTTACTTTTGGTCAGTCTTTGCATTTGTTTTTAAATCTCTTTCTTTCTTGTGTTGTCTTTTATAACCTGTCCTTCATCTGCATTAAACAGGTACTCTACATGCAGTTTGAGTTTTTACATACATCCATTTTTTTAACATATATCCATTCTTTATTTCACAGAGAATTTCGACTTCTTAGACTTTATTAATAAATCTTACAGTTTTCATCCTTCAGAAGTTTGGATTTGTCAGTTCGATAGCACAAACAACCCGAAAACAAACGTACAATCATTGTCACTTGTGGTGACATGACTAACGCACAATATCAAATCTGTGTACAAAGTGCAAAATTTTTTTATGGTGAAGATAAAGAATGAGAGTAGCTTACATTGTATGTAGTCTGAGAGGACTTGGATGGTCAGTAAAGCAAATCCGTAAAAACGATAATCGTCATGGTCACTGGTCACCACTATTCAACAAAATCACCTAGCAAATCTCAATCTCAGTCTAGCTTCCCATAAACCTTGATTTTTGCACCAGTGTACTCCCATATCTCAGACCAAAGAGGGATTGATTACACAGTGACAGCAAACACTTTCACACCCCTTGCCACACCAGAGTAAAGATCACGTCATCATAAAATGCACCAAGTCATGTGTGTCTGTGAGATGTCCTATTGGTCTTTTTGCATCCTGAAAGTGCCATTGTTCTGCTGTAGACTCCATGTGTATACTCCCACAGTATATTTTCGTATGCAGACTTGTTAGCATGTACATATTAATAATGATTAAAAAAAAGCAGGACAATATCAAATAATTATATTCCTGTCAATAAACAAGTAACCTGAGAAACCTTGATCACAGCTCTAACCAGAGAAAAGAAAAAAACTTGAGTTACCCATTCAGAGATAAGTTGAAAGCTGAGCAGGTTTTCATGTTGGCCTTCAAAGTTACCTAAAATAATCACAATTTAGATGTAAAGCAAGCAAAGACTTCTATTCTGGCTAACAAACTGAGCAGTAAAACTTCTTTTGTCTATCCACTGTAACATTGGATAAGACTACACAATGTAAGAGCCATTCATCATATACACGGTTGTACAACTCACATGTACAATGTACATCTGCATCTTTTATTTATGACCATGGTCAGTGACTTTCATACAATACACTACTGTACGAGCTGAAATTTTCGCGGTGGTTTTATTTTCGCGAATTTCGCGAATCGCCTTTGAACCGCGAAAATAACGACAAGCGAAAATAACAACGCGCAAATAGTTACGTTCAGTTAGACCGTCGCAACCGCGAAATTAACAACACGCGCAAATGTCCTCCAAGTAGCAATTCGCGAAAATATCTGTACGCGAAAATTTCAGCTCGTACAGAATACAAAATAAAAATCCTGCAGATGAATCATAAATTGAAGGACAAAAAAATGACTGGAGGAACCATCTGACTTCCTGTCAGAATGCTGGAAGAGCCTCAAATAATGCATCACTGGTACAGAGTGTATGATACAGTGGGGTTCCTGCCTGCAGACTGGTACAGAGTGTATGATACAGTGGGGTTCCTGCTTGCAGACTGGAAATTTTCTAATGAGGATGAGATTCCCTCTTCCTTCCTCAGATTAATCTTCTCTTCAATAAATGCATACAGTACATGTCATACACCAGTACTTCCAGCTCAAAAAAAGACAACTATAGGTAACTCAAAAAGTAGTTTTATCTTATTCAAATACACTAAGTGCAAATTTCAAGAAATATTGGGTATAGACAATGGTTTTCTGATGAGCACTGGTCATGTGATGGTCACATAATGTTCAAAATAAAGCCATGAAATACTGACACTTACACATATCAGTGAAAGAAGTATAACATTTACAATGTACACGGTACATAGTGTGTATAGATGCAAAGCAGTATAACTGGTGATACTGGGGATAAATTCTAGAAGCTGATTTCACCATTCAACTCCCACAATGCCACATCATACACGTTCAATTCACATAGATAAACAGTTCCATTGTTTATTAAGTTTTTGAAAATTGGACTTAACAGTACTAGAACATGCCTAGAATTTGAAAGTTTTACAAACCTTTTTTTTACAGAATAGTGATATTGACCACTAGTACAAAATGTAAATGATATATGAAATAATCTGAGATAATCTACAATGTAGTCATCAATTCACACCTCTCCCTTTAGATTGTCTACAAAAAAACAAAAAAAAAATCAATTCATGTTTTGACAGATAATCTAACAAGTTCTGCAACCACTGTCCCTAAAAGTCATCACTGATGCAGTATTACAGCACTAGAAGCAGTGAGGCAAACAACACAATTTTTTTTTAATCATTAAATTGAATTCGTGCAAAATATAAAATATAGTAAAGATTTTAGGGTAGGTCAGTGTTGTGCCATTATTTCATTAAATTTTCATATATTGCACATTGTATGTGACTGCTAAAGATTTCTATTTTATGAGACAACATAAAACTTTGAAGTTTCACAACTGTCTCACATTAGGCTGACTACATGTATGTATGGTACCTCTGCCATTCTCTTTGTTTGATTTCAGTGCTCAGAGAGTTCCTGCAATGTATACAATGTACAGTACATTGTTTACCATACGAAAGATTCAATGCATAATGGACTACCTAGTTCAAGAAGATAATGTATTCTACACTGAAGTGACTTTGTTTGTGGCTACACTGTCTACTTAACTTGACGTAGCGCCTTATTAAAGATTGCACTCTTACAAAACATGAACTTTGAGATAATCCTTGAACTCAAGGAAGTGATTGTATCAACATCATTCAGTTCTCATTTTTCCACAGCTAATTGCAGTACAGATCAGGAAGTACATCACATTTCTCAAGTTTGGCTAAACCACAAATAATCATTAACTGTACTAAGACATAGCATTTACATTGCACTTGATGTCACCACAAAGTAAAACACTATTGATGTACATGTACTTTAGAAGTGTAGAACTATTTCAAGTATACATTTACATGGTCTACTGTTTCCACTGAATAAGAAAATGCTAAGAATGAATAACATCACACAAGGCAAGCAGTTTCAAATGCTGGATGTTCTTAGTACTTCACATGAAATATACACTTGTAATATGACTTAAAGGTAGGGGATACCTTTTACAGACCTCCCAAAATGCAGCAAAACATTAAATATGAACCTCAGGGGACTTGTTTAGGCCACTGCTGAGAAATTAGGAAGTCAACATTTATCTACAATTTGAATAATGCACAAAACTCAACTACTCAGTAGTTCTGTGTGTCAGCCACACTTAAGCCTTTTTGTTGGAGTCTTCTGTATCTTTTATCTATAAACACAAATCTAAAAGTATAAGAGCTGATGTAATAACATATAGAGTGTGTGGCAAGAATCCAATATAGAAATGTTTGTAAGTTTGGATGAACTTTCTTCACAAAATATACATGATGGCCACACATGCAGTGCATGGGTCTGCAAAGGTAGCCTAGTAATGTATTGGAATTTACGGTGAGCCCCGAAAAAAATTCAATTCAAAATCTAACGGTCAATAAAAATGTACTAAATGTTACCTTCCACTTTCAATACTTTATGGGAGTTTCTAAAATGATACTCTCTTCAACATACTCCCTACCTTTAAGACGAGACGGGAGTATACCTGAATTCCCAGATAATTTTCTGTTAGCCTCATATTAGTTCTACAAGTAAGCTTTAAAGACTATAGTAAGCTGCATGGCATGTACTTTTTTTCCCCCTTTCTTTCTTTTCTTTGTTGTTTGGAGGGGGTGTTTTGTTTTCAGGCAATTACGAAAGATGAGGCTAGTGTATCATTAAAGCAGGGCAAATATCTCTAGGTTTTAATTGATACCAAGAAATGATTCAATACGTTATGCATTCCTGAGTAGTCTACAATCATTAAAATCTATTCACTTGGCTTAGCCTGCAGCTGTAGACTATACTAGAATTCCACAGAACTTTCTTCTAAAGGATCCTTTCTCTCTACCCTCTTACAAACAAAAAAGTCCTCTGTTCAGAATTCACACAATGCTCCACAGAACATAATCCACAGGTCTAGACAGTGTATGTCCTTCATAGGGCTCACATTGTTTGCTTCAGTCTCATGTATTGTATTACATTTGTAGTATACTTGAAGAACTGTCTCATGAGGTAGGCCTAGGCTACAGGAGAACCCCTGCAATATCAGTACTATGGTTCTACCTCTTACCAATGCATGTCTGAAGGTGGAAGAATAATGATAATCACATGATGCTTCTTTATGGTCATCACACAACTAGAGCTTGTTCTAAAATGACTGAATTCTAGTAAAACAAAGAAGTGATACTTGTGTATCTTCAATCTCTTCCTCTTCCGTCATTTTGTTTTCTCACAGCATGAAATATCGGTAAATTATATATCAATGCCTTTTAACAGATCTAACATATCTCTGGATGTCCAATTTATGAGGAACTCACTTGAAAGAAAATTATATGCTGTGGTGCTGCTAGTAAAAGTCACTTTAATGACTACCATGTGCCTGTGTGTGTGTGTGGGGGGGGGGGGGGGGGACATGCTACAATTGCACACACTGGCGCTGGTGTGACTGTCTGGGACCAGTAAAAATTCCTGTTGGACATTTCAGTCATTTTTTTTTTTCAGGAATGGACTGGTCAGTAAAAAATGAAAAAACTGGGTACCTACTGGTCCAACAGACAGATCGGACCAGCAGAAAAGAAAAACAGTTTAATGTGCAGCCCTGCCCATACATTGTAAAAAGGACCAAACTATGGTTTTTATACAATTCTACAAATTGGTCAGACATGTTAATGAAAGATTTAATACCAGTCATTGTTTGAATCACGGGGGGGGGGGGGGGGGGGGGGGGGCATGTAGTAGTCAGTGTATTGTGTTGGTGTAATTCAAGCGCAAAAGATAAAGTACGACTTTCAAGCAATATGAATATATCCATTATATCCAGTTATTTGGAATGGTTTATGCATTGGCATTCAAATAGTCACAATCATTGTTTAGATCAATTGGTGTTGCAATGGTCAAAATCTCATAGAGCTGTTGCCTTTCTTGAATTTACAGCTGTATCTAAATTTTAGAAGTATTTAGTAGGGGTAGAGAAAATTAATGAAATGAAAATGACATTTAAAAAAAAAAAAATCATGAGTAGAAATCAACTGGTGAATGAAAGAGCTCAAGGATGTTGATCCTGCTGTAAACAGCAAAAATCATACACTTAAACAAAATAAATTTCACACAAACAGGATTTTTATTGGGAGTTGTATACTTTGCTAATAAGGTTGTATACTTTGCTAATAAGTTGTATACTTTGCTAATAAGGTTGTATACTTTGCTAATAAGTTGTATACTTTGCTAATAAGGTCACACATAATAATCATGTTACCGGTACCTTCTATTTAAATACAATATGTATCCACAAGACACCTCCAATTGTGTTGAACAGGTTTACAGACAATGGTACAACAAACACTGCAGGCTTTCCCACCATCAAATGTGGCAAAAGAAATTGGGTATTTTATTAACTTTGTTACAACTCAAAAGCATCATCATCGGAAACATAGTAATTGCACAAATCACAGACTACCCACTACTGCCCAGGATCTAATAATCTCATGTTTAATATTACAAGCTTTGTATTGACAATAATCATCAAAATGAAATCATTTACACTGTACAGCTGTAGACAAAGAAATCTGTCTGGCTGGCTGGAGGAGCTAGGAGTGTTATAACACTTTTTTTTTTTTTCACTTTTTAATGTCCTCCTCCAGAGATTCAGTGAAGCCAGACGTAGTCTCCATAAATCATATCCCTGATGACAAGATACAGACTGACCTTTCAGTCAGGTACAGCTGTAAAAGCGCAATGAGTACATTTCATTTCAAACTAAGAATTATACAAAATTTATGCTTGGCAATGACAAAGAAATTCTTTCAAGAATCTCTTTGTCATTTGTCATGCTACATGAATTATAATGAATGGCAGCAAAAGGATTGGTATATTACTTTGCCATACATTTTCTGAAATCATGGATCACTTTGGTGTCAGATACTGGTGCTTCCACTCTCTAATACTGGTACTTCCACTCTCTAGATTTCATTTAGGCCTAATAAATATACTCCAGGGATAAATTATGTGCTTAATACTCGTACTGCCACAGGAGACGATTTTCCTTGTTTATAGGGAGCTGGAGAGGTAAGTCCTTTTGGGGCCATCAATTATCATACAAATCTATTATGTGGATTGTGAAAATGAAGTGAAAGTCATGAGAAAAACAAAAACAATGTCAATGACACGTCTTGGCCATCGACAGGTCCCGACTGCTGAATCGTCTCCTCAATAATCCACTACCTCCATCATACGCCGACTTCCATCACCATCGCCGCCCACCGTGCCGTGAGCAGTGAGTTAGGAACATGAACAACTGAACACGAGATACAATGGCGAAATTAGAAAAAACCTAGAATTTAAGGACAAAAAGAGATCAACACTCATGTCGAGTCTACTTACATTCCACAAACACAACAGAAGGTTACAGCATCTCGCCACACGAGGAGTAGACAAGATAAAATTCACGGCTTACTGATACTCCTGCCTGCCTACGCGATTCACACGGTTAGTGGTGAGAGCCAGCTGAGATACGTAGATGCTGAATGTTATCATTGTGCAGACTGACTGGTGGTGTACGGCGGTCGCGGTACCACCGGTGGTGGAGCCGGTAGGGTGGCCGTGTGGGGCCGCGCACGGGTACGTTTTACGGTGCAAGTGGTAGACGATCGAATGCTGAGCGATGCGCGAAGGCATGTGATCCGGTTTTTGCACGCAAAAAAGCCTGCGATGCATCTGCTGCATGCATGCACTGTGCTCGTAAAGCGTGGCCCACGTCATTGGGAGCGGACAAGCCAAAATGGATCTTGAATTTATAGAACAAAAACATCGTAAGGAAAAGAAAGAGCTCCAAGGTATGCCCGTATCTATAGTTATACCACAGAGAAGACGTTCTTGATTATTGCTTTGTGTGTGTGTTTAAGCTTTGAATTATGATTTTCTTTTTCTTTTTTTTTTCCTCCCGTCACAATCACATACATTACACTACAGTCCCACTCATGCATGTTGATGTTGTGTGTATCCTGTGTAAGTGTGCAAATGGCGACACTGTACTCTGTATCATCTTACTGCACTGTGCACTGTGTGTGGTGCTGCTAGAGTATCTGTGCTGTGTGTTTTACTAGCAACTTGAGTCAAGAGCTTACATGTGCATTATGGGGGTGTTTCATAAAGCTGTTCGTAAAGTTACGAACGACTTACGAGCGGCTGGTGATCAGTTCTTGTGCTGAATTATGGAAATTCTGATAAGTATAGCACATCAGAACTGATCGCCAGTCGCTCTAAAGTCGTTCGTAACTTTATGAACAGCTTTATGAAACAGGGCTGAAGTGCAAGTGATCACCAGCACCATTCGCTCGTAAGTTGTTCGTAACTTTACGAACGTGAAACACCCCCTAGCTAGATGCCTATGCGAGCAGCGCTAGCTCGAATGCTAATGAAATCTTTCAAAAGCGGTATTCTACCGCCAAATGCGGTAGAGTTGGCAAGTATGCAACTTATGGGCGACTGGTGATCAGTTCTGGTGGTATGGTGCAGCGGGGAGAGAGGGCGCAAAACTAATAATTAGTCGTAACGAAGGTAGCTTTTTATGCCTCCGCCACGAAGTGGTGCCGGAGGCATTATGTTTTCGGGTTGTCCGTCCTTCCATCCGTCCGTCCTTCCTTCCATCCGTCTGTCCGTCTGTCCGTCCGTCCGTCCATCCTTCCATCCGTCCATCCGTTATGAATTTTGTGGACAGCGTAACTAAAAAAAACTTTTGAGGTATCCACTTGATACTTGGCATGTATGTGTAATACTCTTCATCTTCACCAACCACCACGTAATCTCCATTCATCAAACTTGCTAAAATTACAGGTACCTCGAATCAAGCATAATTGGGGGGATCGGGCTTTTTCATATATGGGCCTAGCCCCGGAGACCGCGCCACAAGGCGCGGTCCTGGCTGCTACCTCGCAGCTGAGCAGGAGCAAAAATCATGAATAACTCCATTGCCACATTCACGGCGACTGCACAAATAAAGAACGGCTAAATTTCTATCATAAACACAGTGACAATAAAAAATGAAATATACATTCCCTTTTCGACTTGGTTCTTCTCACCCATTTATCTGGAAACTGCAAAATTTTCCACATTTATTAGGAGTAATAAGCGGCTGCCCCAGTCAGTAGTGGAGAGACTTGCTGCCATATCCATTAGTATGCATCTACGCATGCGTAAACAATGACGTCAACGTTACGGACGCTCAAGGATATGAATGATGCACCATCGCACGGTGCATATAAGGTGAAAAGAATATGCATCATGTAGCGAGCAATACAGCTGTCAATGCACTGCACTGCATGCATGCTGTGCGCATGTGCAAGTGATTGTGAGTTTTAGTGAGCATCGGTGAGCTAAAGATATTCGCCTTATAAGACAATATTTTCTGCATCATAAGCAATGAAATACATCAAACAGTCAGCGAAATGAATCATTTAGGTTTAATCGACCCATGTAAGTATTCCTACTAGTTTTTGTTGAAAAATTAAGGAAGCATAGCGCGGAAACGGCACCGTTTTGTGCAAGTCCTCGATCTTGATGCGAAAAAGGCGCAGCCGCCACACATCGTGTGGCGGCTGTCGCAGTTAATATGGGCCCAAAATTATGGAATGGCCTACCAAAATCTCTTGGAGAAGCATCTTCCATTGATGGTTTCAAAAAGAATCTCAAGACCTACATTTTCAATTTAAATTGACCATACCTGTATGTATATGTGTACGTATATATTGTTAGTTGGTTTATTGTCTTATCATTTTCTGTGATACTGTTGTATTCACGTGACACAATATGTACTTTGTTCTAGTATAGCGCCTTGAGTACCTTTTTTAGGTAGAAATGAGCGCTTTATAAGTCTCACTATTATTATTATTAGGGGGTGAAGTTGTGCCTATCAACTTTTGGGTGCACATGCTCAAGGTCAAAGGTCAAAAGGTCAAGGTCAAATGCTCAACATTTCACTATTTCCCCTATATCTATGCAATGCCTGAAGATATTTTATTGAAACTTAGTGTATTCATGTATTACCCAATTAAGATTCTCTGGTGAAAGTTTGGGGTCATGAGGTCAAAGGTCAAAAGGTTTGTAAAAATGTTAAAATTTCACTTTTATCTCCACATCTTGAAAAATATTGTTCAAGGTACAGTTGTATCTTCGTGGAACATAGTATATAAATGCATGTACTTGCTGGCAGTGATTATCTAGGAAATTTTGGGTTCATGGGGTCAAAGGTCAGGGTTAAAGTTCGAGGATAACACTTCAAAATTTTACTATATCCCTCATATTTATGCAATGCCTGCAGGATTATTTTCTTTTTAAACTTGCTGCATGCATGTTTAACCCAATAGTTATAGAGATTCTCTGAGAAGTGTGTTTTTCTTTTGCCAAAAAGGTCAAAGGTCAAAAGGTCAACAAGTGAAAGTGCTGAACTTTACTTCTTCCTCCATATCTTGGAAGTGGCTCAAGTTATCTTGAAACTTACAATGTAGTACATATTTATGCATGTTCTGCCTTACAATTATTCTCCTATGAGTTTTAGGATCAAAGGTCAAGGGTCAAAGGCCAGATGAAACTGGTTACAATTTACTATTCAATACAGAAATTGCACTTTTTCTCCGTACCTTGAAAATTACTCAATGCATAAACTTATGAAGGGGTCAAAATCAAGGAAAAGTCCTAAAATCCCCAAATACATGCTCTCTCATTCATTCAATTAAACCTAGGTCAGGGAAGGTGAACATTCAACACATTTGTGACAAACTTGTCATTTTAATATTTTGCCAGTTTTATGAAAATGTAAGACAACACACATTGTCCACAATATACTATATACCTATTAGGAGAATCATGCATTATGGCGGAGGCATACCAGTCGCCATAGCGACATTTCTAGTTTCTGTTCTACATGTATCTTGCTTCTGAAGACTTCTGGAGATGGGCTGTTGATTACTGTTGCTGGAAGGTGATTCCAAGCAAAGGAGTGCTCACAAAAAAATGAATATTTATATTGCTCCGTGTTACAGTGATGAACTTTGAACAATTTGTCGTGGTTTTTCACTTGTCTTTCTAAAATATTTTGAGTTTTATAATCTTTGAACTGTTTAATTTTGATACTTCTTTTAGGTCTTGTCCTGATCAAAAAATTATCAATGAGTACACCCGGGACCAACCCCTCGACCGCTTTGAAGTGTTGGTCTATTCGGGACTTTGGAAGTCATGACGCATGCCACCATGACACAAAAAAGTGGGCAAAATCATGAAATCGGCCCCACCGCAGTGCACATGCATCCGTGCGTTAGCAAGAAAGGTTTAGGGTTTATAGGGTTAGTTTAGGGTTGTATTTATTCGAGGGACATTACGAAGTCTTTCCGAGAACAGTAGGGAGAAAGAAAAGAAAGAACAAAGGAAAAAATGGGGAAAAAGGAAGAACAAAAAAATGTTCGATGGTGGAAATCGGCCCTGCCTCTGTATCAATCTCACGTAAACGCCGTTTAGTGGGGCCACATTTACACTGTACGAGTATTATACTGTGGAAGAAAGCCCCACCGCCATGCTTGTGTACAGCTGAACGCCACACGGTGGGGCTGAATTTACAAGTATAAACAGCCAAGACGCCGAACCATACAGCTGTAGTATTTAATACATAGAAGCCCTAGTAGCACAGAAACACAGTGTTGGGGCCTATTTCACGAGTATGCCAGAAAGTGCAATAGATCTAACATTAGAATGTAAATCATATACTGTAAAAGTGGAAATTTTCGCACATTTCGCGCAACCAGAAGCTAGCGCGAAAATAAAAGTACGCAAATATTTTTGCGTGCCATACATTCCAGTAATTGACGTCTTGATTCTGCGGAATTTAAAACACGCGAAACTCTTCTTACTCGACCAAGCTCGAAAAATTAGTCTCGCAAAAACATCCACTTTTACAGTAGAATGACAATTGAATTTACCACTGGTACAAAGGGAGTGCAAACAAAAATAGAATGGTTCTATGTCATGTCTGTGAACAATTGTGAATTACGCAAGTGGTATCTATCAACAGGCTGCAGATTTTTTTCTGCTTTAGTGCTTTAGTGCATAGTAGGGTGAGGGGGAGGGGGGAGGCAGCTAGCTGCAGGCCACAGGGGTCAGGGTCAATAGTATACCCCTCCCCCTCCTCCCCACCAGAGCTGGAAACTCATTTGTCCCATTGCATTTTTTTTCTGATTTCTTTTTTGAAGAGCTTGAACTATTATTTCTATATTAGCTGCTAATTACATTTATTGTTGCAATGATTTTAAATGACAGCAAAAATTCAAGGGATTAAGAAGGCAGTTCCCAAGGGAGACAAGAGGCGGAAGAGAGAAGCCACAGAGGAGATTGCTCGCTTGGAGGCGGAACTAGAAGAAAGACATCAGACAGAGCTAGCTGCCCATCATGCTGAGAGTGGTGCTGAATCGGGAGCAGAAAACCCTCAGGCTCAAAATGTGAGTGCCTCTGTGGTAAGATTTTAGCTCTCATGTTTGCATCTTATTTTTCTTGGGCACAGCTCAAGTAGGTAAACATTTAATGACAAATTTCATAAACAGCATTGAACATTATGAAATCATCAGATTTCTCTTTGAGAGATACCACATGCTATATCACATGTTCATTTTATTGTTTAGTAGTCATATGCAATTCACAGAAATCACAAATCTGATACATGTATATTTCAGCTTGTAGGATGTAGAGGTGCATGAAGAGACTACATTAGGTACTCGTGCAAGGCCTTGATTGGCTGAAAATATATTAAAACTTTTGTACAGTATTGATGTTTTGCATGTCATGGATGTTCTCCTTTATGTTTTATCATTGTTGAACTGTTGAACTAGATTAAAGAGATGTCTACTCTGTTTAAATGTATAATCACACACCTAAGAGTAACATATA
Source organism: Diadema setosum (assembly GCF_964275005.1). Taxonomy (NCBI): domain Eukaryota; kingdom Metazoa; phylum Echinodermata; class Echinoidea; order Diadematoida; family Diadematidae; genus Diadema; species Diadema setosum. The sequence continues at coordinate 40,053,552 of NC_092693.1, read as the reverse complement.
ATCATAGTTTATTTATATCCCAAATAACTTTTGATGGAGAAGTGAAAAAGTGATAAATGCCTGCCAACGTATAAGTCATCTTTCCAAGTTGTCATCACCGTAACAACTGTTGATAAGTGTAGCTTGTTCTATGTATTTCCTCCTTTCATGCAGTCATAGTTATGGTAGTATGATTATTTCCACCTTTTAAACATCTTTTTGTTTTTGTATTTTACCCTGAATGTTTCAGGAAAACCCAGAAGATTTGTTGGAGAGGCTTGATATTTCTGACACAGCTGAGGAAAAACCCCAGAAGATCTCTAAAGCTCAAAAGAGAAGGGTAAGTGCATTCTGTATCAAATCATTTATTTTCAAAGCAGCCATGGATAATCTTACTCATCTTTCAGCACAAGACTATAGTATCAAACAGGTTACTCAGTTGACGAGAGCCACGCAACCAAATTCCTATCAGGTAACATACTTGAGAACTGAATCGCATCGCCATTCGTTCTTTCCAAGAACTGTAAGGAGCTGGAATTCCCTGTTGTCAGAAATTGTTTCAGCGCCATCTGTGGGATCATTCCGTAACCGACTAACGGTTGATCACAGTGGCTAGTTATTTTCTCCAACTTTGTTCTGTGCTTGTAAATATCTGTAAATAAATTATATTATAATGTAAATAGCACAGTCTGCAAGAATCTTCAGCCTATTGAAGGAGGCAGACTTAACCAGAAGAAGTAAAAGAAGAAGAGAGAAAGTGTGGCTAGTCACAGCTAATTAAGTTTAGTGGAGTATTAATGTTAGAACAAGATTATCATCCTTAAAATAGTTTTCAATTTGATAAGGTATTCATGACATACATGTAGTCAATGAGCAAGTGCTGTACCGTCTGAAGTAAAAGACCTTTTTTTTCCAGTATCTTGAAGGAAAATAAAGTTTTGTGTATTATACTGATTTTATGTAGAATTTGTAACTAATTTCACAGTATTTTACAGAAAAAAAGAATCTTCCAAAAGCATTGGAAGCAAATTGAGGGCGAAAAACTGGCATGCAGTATCAATTAAGGTTTGTTGTCTATTCAAATACATTTTTGATAAAGTTATTTTATCAAATTGTTTGATAATTGTAAGGTGTCCATCCATTTTTGTAGTATTCTTGCAACACAAACACACTCTTATAATTGCATCCGGAAAGAAATTGATCTCCACTTCCTGGCAAAGGGAAGGATACAAACAAGCACACAAACTCAAGTTTTCACCAGTATAGATATTTTCACTTACTCATGTCTATATTTTAATTTTCAGAACAAGAAAGCACAGGAGGAGAAAGAACGAGCTGACCGCATCGCTGAGGCAGAGAAAGATAATGTGAACAGTGCCAGGAATAAAGAAACTAAACAATTTGCTGCTATCATGGCAGAGAAAAATATGAGAATTAAACAGGTAAATATCACTAAATGGAAGCAGTAAAATGATTAAGAGACTCCTAAGATTTTATGATAAAATGAAATGTTTATCACAGAAATGATGTTCACAAAGGCCTTAAAGGAAATGTTGTCATGTGACTTTGAAGTTTGTTTTATAGAAATTCTCACTGCTTGTACACAGAAAAACCAAAATATTGAAGTGTCTCTTTCTTGTAGAATTTGATATGAAATATTGAACCTGACAACCTTAGGGCATCTTTATACAGTGATATGATCAAAACGTCAATTAAAGTTTGGGAAACATTGGACAAATCTAATTTACACTGAAATCTGCATCAATAGAGCAAAATCTGTCATCAAGTACTTATCATTATAATTAATTTTGAATTGTTGAAATAACACAGGGAGAAAGCTGATAAGACTGATCATCTTTCGATGCTCTGACAAATTGCTTTACAAACTGGAAATAAAAGTGAGAACTGTGCATTTAACAATGTCAGTGCTTAAATACACATCATCATCATCATTATGTGCTCTCTTCAGATTCCATCAGATGGTCACTGTTTGTACAATGCTGTGGTCCATCAGCTTCTCATCCAGGATATTGAGGTAAGGATTCTAATCAAATGAAATGAAATATGGTCATTCTTTCTCAAAGAAAGCATGATAATGTACACGAAATCCATAATATGACCGAAACGTTAAGGACATGAGAACAAATATTGAAAAAACATTAGGCAAAATATAAGTTTGTTGACTTTCCTAATGTTGCATTTTAGTGGAATCTTGGGAATAGTTACTTGAATTCATATCTGTGACATTGATTTTGATTTGAATTTGAATTTGTTAGTTAATGTAACAACTTCAGAAGCAATTGATGCTTGTAAGCAATTGTACCATGCAAGTTCCCTCCAAAGAATTCAGCAATGAGGCTAAAGTGCCTTGCTGAGGGGCACAACCACTGCAGCCAGGGGACTTGTACCAGGAACCTCATGATTAATGGTCTGTGGTCTTATCCACTGAGCCATGACAGCTCTATACAAAACTTGCAGAATATTAATTTGTGTTTATAGTGTTGAAAATTAATTTTTAAATTCCTTATTCATAACTCTTCAAGTTGACTTTACAGGAGAACACATCTGCCAGGATACAGCACAATCATTCCATCATTCACTGTCTAGGAAAAACATATTCTGTGTTTCTTCTTTTTCCTTTTTCTTTTTTTTTCTGTTCTTGTATCAAACGAGGATTTAATGTGAGTGATAATGAGCCACAAGGTTGAGGCTTTTTTATCAAGGCCCCAGTAGGACAATGTCTTGAGTGGCATGATGACTTGCAAACCGTCATAGCCATTCCTTTTGCCCTGTGCCCTTAAGATTTTATTGTTCTACTGCTTTAAACTTACGGGCTGTATTACTCATTAAATTCCAGAACTCTTCCTTTCTAGTAGATTGCATCTCAATGGATATATGTTTAAGTTAGTGTTGTGTGCCTCATTAATTGACCTGCGATGTGTCTTCCATGTTAGTTTACATTTGAATTATGACAAAGCTGAATTGAGCGAAATTAACGTTTGTACCTTCCGTAATGTTTTGTCGGTTGGGTCACTTTCTCATGGCAAACATTGATTACTCTCTCATAATTTGAGTTACCACTTGCCACTTTCAGGACTGCACACTAACCCAATTTTTCTACTGGTCTGACCTGTCTGTCTGACCAGTAGGTACCCAGTTTTTCCATCTTTTATTGGTTTATTCCTGAAAAAGTTAATGGTCCGACAGTGATTTTTACTAGTCCTGGACCATCGGACCAGTGCCAGTGTGCAGCGTTGCACTTTAACCATAGTGTTTTACAGTAATGTTATCTTGAACCATAGTTTGAAATGGGATTCATACTAATTCACTCAGTCCATGAAATTCTTTTGCAGGAGACCATGCTGAACCTGAGGCAGAGGGTATCAGATCACATGAGAGCCAATCTGGAAGAATTTCTATGTTTCCTCACCAAACCTGACACTGGAGATGTCTTCACTCCTGGTGAGTTTCCATGGCAACCACACGCCAAGCTGGGTATAGACTTCAGATAAATGGCAGCACCAACTGATCATGGTGATTGTGAAGATCAAGCATTGTGGTGTACATGAGGTGAAATCAATGATTTTCTCATGGCTGTAGGAATCAGTTTTGGTTTTTGTAACAGTGGAGAACAAACTGTGAATGTAAAATTCAGTAGTTAATTGATGGCTTGAGAAGTTTAAAGGCAATTAGGAAATCATCAGACCTCAACGTCCTCCAACAGTTGTTAATTTTAGACATCAGCATATTCAGCCATTTGTCTTGGTGATGATAATTGACAAATCACATCGAAAAATTCTTTTAGAAACCAGTTAGTAAAACCATTGACTGTTCCGTAGATTTTAGGGTCATTTGGAGTGTCTTGTGACTTATTTGTAGGAAGTAGGTTGGAGATCAGATTTAGTGATGATTTTGGTTGTAGATTGATGTTTGACTTTCTTGGTTATATTTCCAGAGGAGTATGAGAAGTACTGTGATGACATTGCTCACACAGCAGCTTGGGGAGGTCACCATGAGGTGAGTCAGGATGCTGCTGAACAAGTTGAAATTCTCATGTACAGACGTTTTCATATTTCGTTGATTTCTCTGTTGTGAGCATGTTGTAATGGTTAGTTCTCCTTTCATAAGATAAACAAGAAAGAGTTACAAGTGACAATACTCTCTACTGAGTGTTTTTACTCAATGATTCCCTGTACATAAACAAATTGTTGGTTCTGCATTTGAAATATTGTACTAGCTAGTTGTTATACCCCAGATATAGCTACATCATGGCCCATGCAGCATGCTAGAGCTTCAGGAGCTACTGACTACATGCAATTCAGCACTGGCATTACTTGATCTTTTTTTTTTCTTTGTTAGAAATTATATATTCATGCATTGTTTTCACACATTTTATATTTGCACATTGTTATTTTCGCAGCTCAAAGGTTATTCACAAAATTAACAACAATAAAACCACCGCAAAAATTTCAGCTCGTGCAGTATCACATTTCTCTCCAGTTTGCTGTGTCGTGTCTTGATGATCCTTTCAAGATTATGATGGCTTTTCTACAGTCGTAACAGTCAGGAGTCAAATTCAGAATCTGCCCTTTTCTTTACTAAGGAAAATTAAAGAAAAGAGAAATATATAGGCATATAGAGAACTAATCAAAATGAAGAGACATAGCTTTCTTATGATATATACTGGTGTCCTCATAAATGTCTTCAAATGAATTTATGTTCTCTGGTGAGCAATCATAAGAGGGCAACAACTTGAATTAAACAGCCTTAAAAGCAGGAATGAAACGAATTATAACAACTTACTCATAAGACCAGTCATATCAAACACAGTATTGTCAGTTCATTGAAAACTATGGTGATGTTACATTTATGTTGCTTTATCTATTGCTCAGATGAAGGCTATAGCTGAACTGTACAAGAGACCTATACAAGTATGGCAGGCTGAGGGGCCTGCATTGACTATAGGGGAACAGTTTGATTCTGAGGAACCTATCATGCTATCGTAAGTTGACATACTCTACTTTGTGAGATGATCTGTTATTAGTCAGTTTGCATGGATGTTATCAATCAAGATGAATTACAGGGCAATAGGGACATCATTGAGTAGTATAGATTTTGAATAGAAAAGGGATGTAAATATGGTAGAGATATTTGCACGTTCTTGTGATTACTGGTTCTGCATTGGGTTAGTTTGGTGTAGTTCAAACGTAGCTAATATTGTGTATGATTTGTAGGTTCATTGACTGAGTATATTTTACTACGTACATATATGCTTAACCCATTGAAGACTAGTCCTAAGTGTACTTGGACAGATGTGTATGGGAAATGTGTTACAGCAGAATCAGCTCATCCTCAATTGGTTAAAGATAATAAAAAGTTTTGGTTTTTGGACCTTGGGAGAGCTACAAACACTGAATACTACGGCCAGCGCATGCGCACACAAACATCTTATCCGTTCATGGATTTGAAATTTGTGCGCATGTGATGTGTTCGCATGCACTGGCTGTAGTATTCAGTGTATGTAGCTCTCCCAAGGTCCTCTCGACCGAGTCACATTCAGTCATCAATTCGAACAAAAAGGGACTATTGGCAGAACCAAATGTTGCCCGAAGCCTGTTTTCAATACTTCAACTTAATTGGTAAGTCTTCAAATTTAAGAAATTTTTGGACTTTAAGTTGATATTTACCCGCAATACTAAATCTGTCATGATCCTGAATGCTACAATGCGAAGCCCCATTACGCTATGCGTATGGGGCTGCTGGTCGCAGTTAATTGCATGATTACTAAGACATGAAAGCACTTTGGGGCGAGTAAGTCTCACAGTGTTAGTTATATGAAAGGTACTTTAACCTGAAACACAAACTAAGACAAGGAAATTCAGGGAAACTTTTGAGGTACCAAAACTTTTTGTTATCTTTAACAGGTGTCTTATCCATTCATGCAGTGTCATGTCATTACATGAAAAGGGTACCGGTAATCGGATAAAGCCAGATGAGTTGACAAAATTAATTCCAGGACAATGCGTAAATGAAAGGAAATTCTGCAGAAATGCGATTTTTATTGTACATACAAATTAGTGGTCCACAGAGTGTGAGGCCAATCTTTGAATATCTTTCCCATTTCTTCTGTCACAGGTATCATCGTCATGAATTTGGTCTGGGGGAACACTACAATTCTGTGGTAAAGAAAGAAACCAGTCCAACAGAAGACAAGAGATAACAAAGCCTTTGCTGGACCCAATCTGAGGCTTTTTGTCCAACATATTAGGTCCTGTTCAATTTATTCAGTTTCAAAGCTTTGAATGTCTGAGCACCACTGTATAGTATTGTTGATTGTTGGGTGACTGGAGATGGAGCTATCACAAAATATTCTTGCCTGGATGGTTTTTCAAGCTGATACATGTAACTGCAGTCACCATGGTAAGGAAGGTACAGTCTTCTCCGTGGTGTGAATGCACTATATCGTCGCTGAGGTGACAAGACCTTGTATCTCAAATTTTGGTGAAAAATGACTTTTTAGACTAATGGTCAGATAATCGGTTAAGTGATGTCCTGTCCAAATCCTAACTTTCTTACCCCAAAACTGAAGCCACGATGGTACAGTTGAACCTCTATTATCCGGCCTCCCTTTATCCGGATCTCTCTATTATCCGGACGCAATCTCGCCGTGATTTTTTAATCTTTTTTTAATAATTACGGGAGGAAAGGGGGATTCCCAACTCCTTGAGAACTCCTACACAAACACACATGAATTACATATACTTGATACATTTCTTAATAATTATTTAGTTAAATCATCCCAAGAATTTATAAAAGAAAATGATTTCCGCTTGCAAACACGAACCTCTATTTTGGGGTCTGTTACTGAGTGTAACAATGAAAAGGTTGCAGTATACACATTACTACATGTGGTACTACAATGGGCTACATCAGTACATGTGTATGTGTATGTACATGTATAAAGCATTGAGTCTCCCGTATCCGGCCAAATCCCTTATCCGGATGAGCCCCGGTCCCGACTTGTCCGGATACGAGAGGTTCAACTGTATGTCAAAGGAAAGGCTATTCCATTCGGTATAGTGCTTTGACTGCCATGTTTTTTGGCTCTCCTGAACATCTTACGTTTTGTAGGTACGAGGTCTTGTCACCTCAGCGATGATATGTGATTGAGAGAGAAGCTCTCCACGTCTCAGCAAATATGGTTACAACTTAAACACATGGCTAAATTTTCTAAATGGAGCCGTATTTTGACACTGTCCTGTTCATAGTCAGAGCATTATTTATATATTACAGAGTGGTCATTTGAAGGGTGGGATTAAGAGACCAGCTACAAATTGTCAATGAAATTAAGCAAAATTCTTTCTGAAGATTTGTACAATAAAAGTCAATTGTGCAGACAAGAGTCGGCAGGAATGTATAAAGCTGGATAATCATTTCCTTTCACCTAGAGTTCCTTTTCAATGGTATCATGAAAAAATCTGATTGCAATAGATGTTTATTACAGCAGATTGTAGAAGACAGTTTGCTCTTCAAATGGAGATACAATTGTATTGTGCATAGAGTTTTTCAACCCACCCATGATATCAAATCTTTACTTTACAAAATATGACCCTGTCCCCCCCCCCCCCCAAAAAAAAAAAAACAACAACAACAACAACAAACAAACAAAAAATCCAGTGGATGTTTTCTGTGTCTCCCAGTGCCATGTATTTAAAACAGTTTTTATTCATGTAGTCTTGGATTTTGTTGTGTTTGCCTTTCTGTGATAGGCTGTACACAAGTCAGAAATGATGTGAGGGTGCTATTTTCACACTAAACCTGTTATATATTCCCTAATGAGATGCATTACTATTACTTAAACTTGGAGACCAAAGTAAAGATGTCTTCACTTGAGAGGGATATGATTCTGAAGCTGCCTTTATTTGGCAATGCACATGCACAGCATACATTGAAGACATGTCAGTATGTGGTAAGTGATCCGTTGATACATGACAAAACCCTACTTAATCGTAAGACTTACAATTTTTAGAAATATGATCTTTACATATCTCTTATGTGACACAGATTAGCACAATATCTTTATGAGCCCAAGAACCATTGTGTGTTTAAGTGTAAAACATGCCAGTAGCCATTTAATCGTTGCAGTGCAATGGACTTAATGTAAGTTGTAATGTGTAAGTTACCGTGGTAAAATTCTAGCTCCACTGAATTAAGATCAGCATTGTCAAGTAATGTGAAATTCTTTGTATTTGCTGGTTAAGTGTTGTCCATTTGCTATTCACAATAAGGTTTCATCATATCTTCTGTTGTGTTGTTGTAATGGACATTCACTTTGGACTAAATAGCATACAGTTGTACAGGTACTTTGTAAATCCTGTTTGCTACCCTGAAGACTAGTACATGATGCACATTGTGTAATTATGCTGCCTACTTTGCCATGTTAAATCAATAGATAAAACTCTTGTGATTCAATTGAAAGAAAAATGTATTAAAATTCAATACAGTGCAAATGTTTTGGCATATTTTCTTGGGTAATCATGTATGATATCATGAGTGATTCTCTACCTACTGCATGCATACCATAACTTCAGAGTTTATGAGGATCCAGAAGTGTACAAGAAAATATATCAATCGGTGAATACGTAGCGGTAAAAATGTTTCACCATAAATTATGCATTGTACTCAAGTTCTGTCAAAAATAAATTATTAGATTGAAGTCAAAATGACTCTCTCAGAATCAAATGTCTGATGTTTCATTGCATATTGAAGATTTCTCCAAAGCTTCTTGTTCTGTTTGTTGAATGCAATATTTCAAAAGCACTGTTAAGACATGTATCAAATGAAGCATGGATGACAAAATGTGTCATAGAAGTGCACAAGACTGTGTACCAAGAGGACTATAAAAGCCTTGTTGAGTCTCTGCCAGAAGTGTACTTATTTTGACAGATTTTCCTTTCCCTGTGCTTCTTTCAAATGCTTTGCACATGAGATGGAGGGGGGAGGGGACCAGTAGCCCTTTGAGGCTCAATGTTCGCATGAACTTCCGAATAAATTTTACCTGCACATGTTCCCCACTATTGAAGCAATATCAAAACTGGTAATTAAATTGTAATGACATGTACCTCTTCAGCGGCTTCTCCAATCCATTTTCTTTACCTGAACTGATTTCTGAACTGAAATTTACACCACAATATACTGAGCTGGTCACGCTTGCAGATGGCCCCTCAGTTATTGTGCTCTACAGCCTGATGGGAACCATGTGTAGGCCTACCTTTTGAGTAACTCATGATCACTCCCTTTCCTTGGTTGATTCATGCTAAATCTGATCTTGCATTTGGAATAGAAATACAGTTGCACAAGTGTATACTGTAAAAGTGGATATTTTCGGGCAACTAATTTTTCGCGCTCAGTGAGGTAAGAAGAGTTTCACGTGATTTTAATTCCACAGAATCAAGTCATCAACTGCTGGAACATATGGCAAACAAAAAAATTTGTGTGCTTTTATTTTTGCGCTAGTTTCAGGTTGCGCGAAATGCGCGAAAATTTCAACACCGCAAAAATTTCCACTTTTACAGCATGTGAAAGCACACTAAGTACCCCAAGTGCCAAATAGACTGTACACTGTACAGCCACCCCTGAAATTGTCATGAACTACTAACTTTCCCCCTTACACATGTCCACATACAGGTATGTACTGTACTACAGACTCCTGCAGTACTACGTGTACCACTATGTAGTATACTTCTTGGACTGGATGAGAAGTTTTATGAGAAGTACTTTGGTTGATAAGGGCATTACTTTGAGATCCTGATTTGGGATGCCGTACACACTTTGAAAATACATGTATACAATTTATTCATGTACGTGTACATGGAAAAGATGAATCAAACTAGAAGAAATACCTTGGTTTTTCACATATTGACTTTACACATCTTTATTTTGGCATCATGTGTACAGAAAATGATGTAAAGAACCTGCATCATCCTGTACAGGTGAAAGCATACAAAAAATAAATAAACACAGCCCGCACATTTTGTTTGTTTATTCTTGGATGGGGTTAAGTTTCTTTACAGAAAGTCTACACGAGCATAAATTATATCACACGTAAACACACAGAAGAATGGCTATGAACAGACGTTCACATGTGGTTGTGGGACATCTCAACAATATATTTTACCAAAGTAACGTTATTTCACAGAGATTTATGACTTCGGTAAATTTGTAAAATTCAAACTAATATTGCCAAATGATCTCTGTCATCACATCATGCAAGCATAGTTTCCCTCAAGCATGTATTACATGACTGGAACTCTGAATGGCAGAAATGCCTCTTCAGTGATACAATGTATTTGCAATAATTTGGATGATCTAACTGGCATGGTACAATACACTTATCAGTAAGCTGCATATTACAGGTGCTAGCTAAGACCAATGATTGTGAAATTTCACCAAGTCTATCAGTTCTGTGAAACCTGGTCACTGGTTTTGTGTCATAAACTCCAGTTTCAATATGTCAAAAAATGGGGATATATCAGTCTTACTGTGTTGTACCTGTACATGCAAAGTAAATAAAAACCAGTACAAATGAAGCATGTATGGAAATGGCAAGAGTTGTCCCAGTTAATGTTGACTTCTTTACCAGTTCATGAGTTATACAAGACTTCATCTTACTTAGTGGACTTATGAGAACTGTCCACTTCTGCCTGAAGCAATGGAAAGCAACAAGAGGACCATAGGCTACAAGAGTGATCCTCATCCAGACTCTTCTCAACTCTGTTTTTGTGACATACAGTTTGCCCCAACAAGTAACATTAGAGATGTACCTGCATGCAAATCATTACCCTTGGGCTTAGACAAATACAGTGCACTCCCAGTTATAACGAAATTCCGGTTACAACAAAATAAAAATTCAGGCCGCAATGTTATCGATTCTATGTATTTTTATTGTTTATATGTTTGGTTATAAAGAAATTTCGATATATAACTAAAGAAAACTGCCAGTCCTGAGGACTTTGTTATAATGGGAGTCCACTGAACATCACTTTCGAAAGAAATGAAGACACAACTCAAGACGTTCTGAAGGCCCATACAATGTACATGTATTCATACACAAGCTATTCAGAGAGCTCATTATGTCAAATCAACCCAGCCTGAAGGTCAACCACCAAGAAACTTGTTTGAAGGACAAGACGTTTGGTGACAGGGTCTAGCCAAAGTACCAATACCATGGTTACAATGCACCAGTAATAATGAAAATAACCTTCTTCAGTACTTTGACGGATACAAATCTCCATTGAAAACATACCTAACAATACACGTGTACATGAATTTCTTTCACATACTTGCAGAGAGACCATTTATTTCTGTGTGTGTAGTTCTCAGAACTGAATAATGATATTATGAAAATAGTTCAGTGGTCTTGTTGGTAAATAAAATGAACCACATATCACTTAATTCTTAATAGCATCATAGGGAAAACAGAATGTTAAATTAACTGAACATTTAAAGAATTTTTAGCATCCAATATAAAACTTACACACACACACACACACATATACATGTACTAAAAAAGCATCAGTCTTTCCGAGCATCTATGTTGGCAAAAGAATGTCTCCGCATAAACAAAGCCGTATCTTACAGTAACATGTTTCAAGAGCCTTACTCACTTGCGACCAAGACTATTATCTGAACCTAACATAGTCAGACATAACTCTCTTTCTCAGGAGACAAAAAGTCCACAAACCACAAGGATCACCCACAGGATACCTTGCTCATGTTGACAACAACAACATGGTACAGTTTGACACAGACTTTACTCTTGGTCTAGTACAGAGTCAGAAACTCTTTCTTTTCAAACAATGTCCTCACAGCTCTATATCAACAGCAGACCAACCTCAACTTTACACTGGAAATCAATCAGAACAATTCCATTCCACTTTAGGGGTCGTTCACAATTATCAACATTTTCACAAGTGTACAAACCATACACTTTTCAAGACCCCCCCCCCCCCCTTAAAGTGTACGAAGAAAAATGCTGATTTTTTTTTTTTCACATTATTTTCACTGTGTTCAGTTCTTGCTTGGTCTGCCTTTTTTTCAATTTGTGTCCCTCCTCATCCTGGTGCTTCAGCAGTCGATACCGAGTGGGATATTTCTGGTCACACACTGGGCACCTAATTTACATGTATTTGTTAACGGGATTTTTGTGCACAATGCACCCTCACTTAAGGAGGAATTTCGTGAGAATTTCCAGGTCACTAGTTCTATTATCCGTCATCTTTGACATTGTTTCCACATGCATATTTGTGTTCTACTTCTTGCATTGTGGGCGCGCGGGCATACTAGCGCGCACGAGCGAGACGACAGGCCATGATCAGACAGGATGGGTGCGAGACTATGGATCGACATTTTTCGAAATTGGAAAGCGTACACCAGGTGTTGACCCCCCCCCCCCCCCCCCCCCGCGTAGAGTTTGTACGCTTGTGAAAATATTGATAATTGTGAACGGCCCCTTATGTATGCAAGTTTCAAAATTCACAAGGCACATTATCATTACACCAATATACATGTATCAATAGTGTAAGAACTCTGAGCCCAATGGGAAAGGTGAACAAAATGCTTACTGTGTGAAAGTATATTACCTTTACATGAAACATGCACATTCCGTTCACACCCTAACCTGTGCCTTGACCCCTTACTCCTGCCACACCCCTGATGACCTCTTTTACACAGACATACAAACATACACATACACACAGAAACACACATACTAGCTATGTATCAGATTCCTCCAACACAATCATCACCATCAATTCCACATTTCAATCTCCTGCCGTCCATGGCCATGATGATCCTTCTATGTTTGTATCAATGCTTCACCATCACTCCATCGGTTGGACCTCCATTCTGATGACAGACATTTCAAATGTCTGAAGCAGCGGCCATCTAGAGAGCAGTTTGCTCAGTTCTTTTCTGTACAACACATGAACACATGAGTGCAAGCACATTGTCCTGTGTGTTCTCATCAGTACTTGTATGTTTTCACATGTCCACTTGTGGGGGTCAGTTAATGGTCAAGCCCTCTGCTTGAGCCTGAGCCTCATGGCTATGCTGTGTCTGCAGGTCACTGAGCTTTTTCTTCAGTATGGCCAGTCCACTAAATACTATGTTTTCTGGTGTGAGTGCACCAACCGACTCCACATTGAAGAAGAATTTGTTTGGCTCAGCTCTGGGGTCAAAGTCTCCCTGAGCTGTAAAGGAAGAGGAAAGGAAGAAAAAGAAAATACCACTCTTAGAGGATTTTCACTGCTTTAGCAAGACTTCTTCACATTTCATTTGTGGTATACAATCCTAGCACCACTTCAAAGTTTATGTCATAATCAGACAAGTTTGGTGTAACAAGATTAGCTTTAAAAAAAAATATCAATTGCTATGAGGTGCCTGCTGTGGTACCAAATTTTCAAACATTCATATGCTGGTAATGTAAAAGGAATGGGTAACCAGCAAAGTGCATTGTCTTCTATGAATATCTTTTTTTCATAGACAAACATTGCCTCTCAGATTTGAATAAACAATAATCTTGTACATCCAGTTTTTACTTTATGTCAATTCTGTCACAAGAAAGACTGGTACTACTTTTGTACTACAAATGTGTATAAATCACCAAATTCATAAATCCTCCTTCACCAAGCATTCTTGTATGCATGAAGACAGTAACTCCGTTTGAAGTGGGTGGAATCCTGACAAGAATTTACAAACACTGTAATAACAAATGCCATGGACAAAACTTTTGAATGCAGTAACATGCACACATGCTTTGTACTAAGTACCAGCCATTTATAATCTTTGCATACGAATTATATTTCACTGTCATGAACATCTTGTCTAATTATACTGTATGCTACTTTCACCCAAGATATTACTAGGTATGGTAAGCCTCTAGGAAGCTGGAACATTAACATGGAATGTCATCATGAGGGAAGTACACATTAAATTGCAGAGACATAGTACTGTCATCATGATGATTATGAAGAGATTTCAGACTGAAAATGAAAGTTTAAAAGCACCCAGCTAGAGATTTCAGATTGGTTAATAAAAGTTTGACAGCACTCACCTGTGTCTTCCTCCAACTCTGAATATTCACTCTTGGGCCATTCCTCTGGCTTGGGGTAGATGGTGTGTCTCATCGTATTGTCTGGGTCATACTCAAAGGCTATGGCTGCTGTGGGGATCCACTTGGCGTGGTCCTTGCCAAAACCCTTCTTGGCAAAAGCTCTTAATCTCAGCTCCTGTCCCTTCCTAAGCTTCACAATCAGAATGTCTGCACAGGGTTTGAATTCAGAGTGAAATCTGGGGTCAAACATGGACCATATTTCATCTACAGACCTGTAATTACCGACAGTTATCGTAATTTCAGTTACCACAAACAAAAAGATATGCACTTAATTACTGTCCTGCAATTACCATGATAGCTACAGATGCTCCCACATCATGATGGTTGTGAATGCTTTTGTACAATGGGTCTCTGGAATTGTACATTAAAGGGCAATTTCACACCAAGTTCAAATTGACTTTACTAAATGAAATAGAGTCACACAAACAGAACAGAAGAGGTTTCATCAAATTCAGACCTGCAACCATGCCAGTACTGGCAAACATTTCTCTTTATACTATTTTGATTTTAATCCTTCATAACTCGAATTTTCTCTAAGTCCAAGCATTTCTTCGGTCAAAATAGATTCGACTTAGGCAAGGTTGACTGTAGTCTCCTAATAAATATTCATGAGAAATTGATAAGTACCCATGCATCTGATGCTGGCAAATGCCACACAGGCACATTCAAAGACTAAATAAGGTCACTTTTTCAAGATCAAGGTCCCTAGCCTGGAACAGATCAGCTTGCCTGTATCATAACCCTTTTTTTTTTTTTTTTGGAATTGAAACACATCAAACAGCTAGGTTGGAATTATGGTGACATTGAAGCACAGCTGGTATTCTGAAAAAGAAAACAAAAAACAAACAAACAAATAAACAAACAAACAAAAAATCACTCTCCATTATGTCATTTGAACTCCTCTCAACACAGATTGTTTGTATCACCATAGCAACTCACCATCAGTTTCACCATAATCACTGGACTCCTGATTTCTTGATGGCACCTGAAGAGAAAATCAGAGTTACATTCAAACTATGAGTAAACTCATCAAAACACCATGACAAAATAGGCATACAGATGTTAATATCAAGGCCTACGTGGTCCCCAACATGCTAATATCTTATCATCATACAGGATATGTTAAAAGACACCACCAGCCCACATATACATCCCATACATGTGTACGTACTCTATATACAGACATTAATATACTGAAGGAAAGCTTGATTATCTTTACCCCGTCATAACACTCTCACTTATAACTAGATACCATTTTTAATGAGGTGAATTTTGTGGTCTTGAGTTTTCATTATGGAAGGTGGTGTCTCTTTTAAGTGCAATTTTGAGGTACTGGTTATAAAGAGACAAAATTGGTGGTCCAAGCGCTCTTGTTTTAACAAGATTTCCCTCAAGTTTACCAAATCATCACAAAATGCAATGGAAATCTTTGTTGCCTTAATATTCCTACAAAGGTGTTAGCGAGCATTTTATTGTATGGATGCAAGTATGATATAAAATGTAACACATATGAAGCCTAAAAATTTTCACACCCAAATATGAAATATTACATCCTAAAAAACAAAAAACCTACTGGTTTCACATACAAAACATCTCTTAATCCTCTTAACCCATTGAGGACGGACTGGTTTTGCTACAACATGCCTTTCCAATAGACACTTGCCCGAGTATACTCAGGACTCGTCCTCAACATGTTAAGCTGTATGGTTTTCAGTCAGTTTTGTTTAAGTTATTTCATAATGTTTGTCCATTGAAGCCAAAAAATATAAAGTCAAATATCAATTCTTTATTCATATAGTACACACTGAAAGGTTTGCATGATTATTTTTCACCCAATTACAAGTTTGGCATTTAGTGTTCGCCCTGAAGGAACTAGCCACTATCTTGCAATATGTATAAATCCAACAAACTGCAGATATCCATAACAATGAAGACACTGTTACTTACTGGAACAACTTTCTGGTTACTGGACATCAGATCTCGAGACGTGACATGGCGTGTCTGGTCGTCTGTACACTTGACATCGAGTGTCAACTCCACTGAGCAGTCTGCGCAAAATTCTTCACATGTGCAATCCTGTAGGTAAGAAAGTAACATCATAGATATGATTTTATAAACTCTAGACAGCCTCATCAACATCATCACTGTTCCTCCTGGCTGCCTTGCCATCATCATTGTCTCAGCATTTGCTAGGTAACTACTTGTATCTACCTTCCTGGGTCAAACTGAGTATCATACGTTATCCAATGATGAACACACAGGGCAGGGTCAAAACTTGGAAACTGTCGATAGGTCATTTTTAACTATGAAGTATTACAAGAATAGGAATCCCTTGTAGGGCAGTTAAAAAAATAATAATAATAAATAATAATCTTTTCTTTTTCTTTCTCCTTTACTTTTTTTCCCTTCTTTTCTATGAAAATTTCAGCCTGTAGTGCACTTCAACAACTTTGAAAATGAGATTTTCTGGGACTGCATATTTCCACAAAACTCTTACTAACAGTTCACTATGTGAACTTGTGGTGTAATTTGTTACTTTTCTTGATTGACGAAAGTCATTTGAGATTGCTACAAGTTCAGGGATTTTACTTACTCTGTTGAAGTTCATCTTGTCTACTACTTCATCACTTGTCAATGGAATGAGACCTATAAGCATATAAAACAAACAACCATATCAAATCTCAATATTGCAATCTATATAAATAACTTTCTGAAGAAATTTTTATCAAATCATATGAACATTTAGTGTTAGAAATTAAAAACAATATGTAAATGTGAGCAAAGAGGGGTTGAATTGTATTTGAGGCCTGAAACGGTATTGTTATGTACAATAGCTAGGTTTCGGCAGCATCATCTAACTACAAGGAAACATCATACCAAGATATTACCGGTACTTGCCCAGCTCTCTTTAAAGGTAAATCAGGCATATGAGAACCATGTAGGAATGAATATCATAAAGTATCAGCTTCTATTGAACACATGTTACCAGAGTACTGCTAAAGGCAATTGGATGTTCTCACATTGACAGAACAGTCTGGGAAATTTCTGGTGGGAGAATAAATCTACCAAGTTAGCAAATGGCAAATAAAACTGAATCATGGAGCCACAATATTTTCAGTGCGCGATTGATAAGACTGACATTCATACAGCGCTAGCACTTGAGTGTCCAACAATCTCTGATACATATTAGAAAGGGCCTATTAGAAAAGTGGTTTGGAAAAGCAGTGTATGATTGTAGTGTATAGAATCAGCTATGCAAATTTGGGTGTGTACAGCACATGTGAGGTGAAAAGGATATACTATGCATACTGTGGTTTTGGTGGTGTTGCTGTGAAAATGGCAACCAGGAAATGTTGAAATTGAAGGCATGCATTCTCAAAGTACCTTTACTGTCCTAGATAGTGTTTAAAGATGAAACTTTCTTTTTGTTGTGTTTTGGTTTCCTTTTCTTTCTTTCTTTTTTGTGCCAGAAACATAATGTTCTAACCTCAGGATTTTAAATACATGTATCATATTGTTGAGGTTATAAGACTTCTAACCTCAATGAAGTAGCATCTCAAAAAATCTCAGTGATGTCCATCAACATCAAGACACTTCATCCACAAAACAAAACTTATGTGGAGCACAGGAACACATCAGATTTGAATATTGCACGCAACGCAACATCAAAAAGAAGTGAAATACGTTTCAATGTAGAATTTGGTGCTCAAGTTCCTGCAGACTCACCAACTCTGTGTGAGATAAACTCATCATGCAACACTGAGCTGTTGGCCTGAATCTCCACCCAATCGATGGCTATTGTTGGAACCTCCGCATACATGATTCTTCGAATGCTGTTGGCGACACTACACAGAGATAAAAAAAAGGAATCAATTTTACATTTTCTTTTTCTTTTTTACTCATTATAGCGTATAATTATATGTATTGAATAATCATTCTAGGCTAATAAAGTCAGAAACTATAAATTCGTTCACTGGTTTTGACAAGCACAGAGTACATCTACATGTAACATGTATCTCTCAAGACACCGATGATTTAAAGATATGCCACATATACAGTGTAACATGAGGTGCCCATGATTCGACCACAACGCTGTCCAAAATTTGACTGCCTGCTACATGTACAAACCTATGTAGGTAGTTCTACTTCGCATACCAGTGGTACAGTACGGTCGAACCTTGGCATGGGAGGTTGAACTTTGGTGTGGGTGCCATACAATTGTACCTGTGGCTGTGCACAGGTTCCAAATCCTTCAAGTGCATCATCAGTTATCATACTAGAAAAATTCTAAATGGACAGGTTTATCGTGTTTATGATGGACAAAATAAAAAAAAGTTACAAAATCTATCTGAGGAACCAAATTTTGCTTTGTACAGCACGAGCTGTCAACACTTGAACAGTCATTTTTACCATTGTACTAGAGTAAAATATCCCGTTTGCGGCAGTTTAAGCATTGTTGAGGGTTTTTCCAACTTGTAAACAAATCAGGCAAATTATTTTCAACCATTTCATATATCATAGACAAGATTATTCATTAACAAAATTGTTTTCATAAAAGAAATTTACCATTGACCAACGCAGTTTTCATGATTTACCAGGGCAAAACCCGGCACAATTTTCGCCGATAAGGGCGATATGCGACGTAGTATTTCTGCTTGCGGCACGATGTACAATCCCTATGCAATACACGCGTGCTCCGCGATCTTTAGCTGAACGCCTTCACATGTCTCGCGAACATTGCGTAAGCGCCAATTCCCATTGCGAAAGCACATGAAAATAGCGGCCGCACATGCATTGGCCGTAAACAAGATCGCAATTCTGGCGGTGTTGTTGATGTCTTCCTCGTGTTTTTCTCATTTTTTTCGATAGTAACATTCACTTTCCGAAAAAAAAGGCGGCCCACATCGGCTCGCGAAAGTTCTATTTTATGTGAGGAAATGTTTTCAAAATCCATGAACATCGAGAAAACGACAAAAAAATCAAGTTTCTTGGACCATTGTTTCTTAACTGTTATGTTAAGAAGTACCGAAAATTTCATTTTTGATGCGATATGTTGTCATTTAGGTGAGAAAATTTCACTTTCGTCAGAGATCATGCCCATTATATCGGTTGGTTTTTGTTGATTGCTAGTGTGTTAGTATATGTGTAGTGTGCATGTAACAGTGCAGTGCTGTGTTTAGCGGTATATTACCGTGTATGTTGTACCTGCCACGAACGGCTGCACGGCCGCATACTGCCGCAGTTACTCTAGAAGCTCTACAAACCACATCTGTGCAGATTTAAATTATTATCAAATTACTCTCAAAATACATCAAATTTTGATGTTGAATTTCACGGGTAAACGTACGAGACACTAAATGCAAATCCTTAATATCTGCAGCCTGAACACACTTTGCGCCAACCCATACAACCGCCTCAGGCCCAGTCAGTGTGCAAAAGCTAGTTTAAACAAAAGAAAAGGAATAACAAACCAACATCGAAAGACCAGGCGGTGCCTATATCAGGCCACTGTACAAGCACAACAAATGCACCATTAAGAGTGGCATAAATAGTCAAGTTTAACTGAAAAGCGCCAAAAAACTCAACAACAAGCTTCGCGTTTGGACTGGTCGCTGTCACTGGGTGGGACCGACTGAGACAGTCTGAATGTCAGATTCAAGCAAACATCCATTCATGATCTGCAGTCATTCATAAATAAAGCCCTTTTCTTCTCATATCTTTCACACCAGTTCGGGAAACCCACTCACAAGGGGGGCCCCTCCTTATAAGTAACCCGTCCCCCTTATAAGTAACCCCGTCCCCCTTATAAGTAACCCCCGGGGCACCCCTTATAAGGAGTCTCCACGCTTTTTTGCAATGCAACGCGAAAATGAAAGGACTGCGGCAATTTGCTTGATTATGTCCATAAAGCTTCACAAGTTTCCTAGTTACTCACGAAATTTGAGCAAAATCGGTTTGAGGCATCATATCTAAAATCATGGATTTAAATGCGGTGTCAAACGACCCATGCGAATGCTGAAATGCGAGCGATTACTGGCGTGTCGCCAGGCGCGGCGGCGCGGCAATGTTTGAGTGCAGACGTGGCGACTGACCTCCGTACTCAGTCGCCACGTCTGCACTCAAGCATTGCCGCGCCGCCGCGCCTGGCGACACTCACGCCAGTAATCGCTCGCATTTCAGCATTCGCATGGGTCGTTTGACATCGCATTTAAATCCATGATTTTAGATATGATGCCTCAAACCGATTTTGCTCAAATTTCGTAAGTAACTAGGAAACTTGTGAAGCTTTATGGACATAATCAAGCGAATTGCCGCAGTCCTTTCATTTTCGCGTTGCATTGCAAAACAGCGTGGAGACTCCTTATAAGGGGTGCCCCGGGGGTTACTTATAAGGAGGGGCCCCCCTTGTGAGTGGGTTTCCCGAACTGACACCAACAAAACTGAGCAAAACTAAACTAAAACTTCTAACGTTAGTCGTTAGTGTTGCCCATTAATACCATTAAGCTTATACGTTAGAATACCGTCATTTAGCGTAAATTTCTAGCTAATGTAATTCTAATGTTTAGTTAGAGCGCGTCTCTGACTCTTAGAAACTATAATCTTTTTAGAATAGCTAACTATCTCATTGATCTACCGTAGGCCTACCTGAGATCAGTGTCTTCAATGATGAATTTCACATTATCGTCCGTAAGTTCAGTTATCTGTATAGTTGGCTGATTAGCATACGGCATGTTTTTCGCAGAAAGAGTTCCGAGATCTTCGAAGAATTGTAGTCTGTAACGCCAGAGCTGACTTAGTCCTGCTGCCGTGTAAATACACCATTTGCACAATCAGAGAAAGCTTACCATAGTCCCGCGCGTTGAACTCTCTGTAGGATAATACAGCATGCAGCTTATGGAAATCTGTTGGCTCCCGCGCCATGCGCCCCCAACGTTGATATAGGGTCAGCGCGTGCATGCTATCGAGGGATGCACCCGAACCACAGAACTCTACTAGTACGTGTATCGATGATCTCAGACAAGTGATCAGTGATGCGTGAGCAACAAGCTTTTCATAACGCATAGGCCCTACTATAAGTGATTTTTAAGCTGAAAACTAAATTCAGTTGAAAACATTTACTTAGTATTTATCAACTCAACACCTTGTTTGTAAGTAAATCTATTTTTTTATTCAGTCAGTATACTGGTAATTGATTGGCCAAGGTGGATACGCTCCCTCGACATAGAGTAAGTCCTTGTAGAGGATAATACACTGCAATCAGGTCAGTATTCACAGCAAACTCTATTTTACCAAGGAGATTTAAGAGATGGAGTTACAACTGGCTGTAATTAGTAATTAACAGCTCAGTTTTCTATTGATGCACAAAAGAATTCCACAGTGCATTTGTGCCTTTGATGATAGGGGTTCGATGCTGCCGTCTTTCTGAGCAATCTGAAGATTCATTTTGAACGCAAACATAGCGTCGGCTATATCTATGCGTTTATATATTGAATGAAATGGAATTTCACTTAATGATAAGGCATATGAAACAAAAATAAATCCCGTCCAGAAATATGTGCAAAAGTGTAAATCTGAGCTGTATGTCGTAAAAATATTCAAAACTGGAGTCTGTACCCTCACTCAAAGCCGATTTCATCATCTTTCCGATCACTTCCGACAAATGAAAGTGATATGGTATAATCTTCAAATATAGCTCTTTATTCATGTATATGTTAGATTAGTGTAAAGTTATATAAAGTCGAGTAATTTTGATTTTTTTTTTCACTATTTGCGCAATTTTTATTCGCACGTCCCCGTGTCTGTGCCCGTACGTACCGCTCATGCTTTATAAGAAGGGACGGCGAAAAGTAATTACCATCATAAAGACATATCTTCCTCAGAGAGTGACTATAGTCATTATGCAATGCCACATGAATCAATTGTCTTCCTATCTGTAGGGTAGCTCCAGTTTAGCACATACTTCAAATATTTCTGAGTGGCGGCATGGGATCAAAAGGAATGAGACTGTTGTTACTCCATCTTTCGAACCTCCTTGATTTTACTGAACTTTCACCTTCCTCTTTGCCCCAATGCTGCAGTATCAATTAAGATCGTAGATGAGTTATAATTCATGAAAACAAGAAAGGTGTTGTTGTTGTTGTTCTTCTTCTTCTTCTTCTTCGTCGTCGTCGTCGTCATCTTCATCATCTTCTTCTTCTTCTTGAGTAGTTAATGTTGTTAGTTCTTTGATCCTTCGGAGTTGAATATTTTCGTCGAAGTGCTCGGTAACTATAGTTTATTTTTCGTAATTCTCCATCTGATAATCATTTTTTCTTTTTAGGCAGTCACACAAGTGAATCGAGCCTATGAAGAAATAAACTGGTAATGCATTTTTTTTTTTTTTTTTGCCAACAAAGAGTTGAATATTGCCCAAAAAAATGCATTTTATTACTAATAAAAAATGTATTTGACTGTGTATTATCATAATCACTATTTACCAAACTGCATTACCGGAGTGTATATCCATGAAAAAAAAAAAAAAAAAAAATAGAGATGTATATGTACACACAGACACGCATACACATGCAGGCACGCACACACACACACATATTGTGTATACATCATAACAAAGAAATACAGATGGAACTACAGTGTATCTGTATATGTCAATTATTTACTATCATCTCTTGCTGCTCTGTTATAATTAAAATTACATATGCAACAGGTGCAACAGGACTAACCCCTATGTATTTGCTTGTTTAAACATTGAGTCATTTTTATGGGAATGTCCAAACTACACATACAAATAAGCAAAGTGTAGGCCTATGTTGACCTATACACAGACGGGGGATGTGTTTTTTAAAAATGTCAAAATGGTGGGGGTTTATTATTGTTATTATTGTTATTTAGCAGTACTGTTAAAAAAAAACAAAAAAACTCTTATAACCACAATATTTGTCGTGATGATTTTGTAAAATGTACGTAGTAGTGACTTGTTTTCATAGCTTGTTATACAGGTCCCTATAATCTAATCTATTTTCTCGTTGTACCATTTTAAACACATACGCGTGTATACACACAAACACCGGAGAGATTACAACGTAGTATCTGCTACAGCATGCAGTAGCTCCACAGTAAACATAATAAATGTATCTCTATGACACACACACAAATACTTACGCTATACACCCTCAGCATAGTGAAAACATTGACTTCTTTATTCATTGCGGATCAAAGACAGGCATGCATTCAGTAAAGATATACAAATCAATTGGTGTATGTTTGTTCATGCGCGAAGATCCACCTGAACAGGAATCAAATTTTATCCATCAGATATTATAGTGTCTGTTCTTTATCTCTACAACCATGGAAACAATATCTCAACGTTTCGATTGCCAGGATTTATCACACTATACCAAAGTAGGATCTTTGACTATACATTATTTTGTTACTTTTGCGTATCTTTTGGCAAAATAATTCCTTTAATGTCATGCTACTTTATGTACCGTTTGATGACTGCAATTAAGTATGAATCAATTTAATCTATTGCAACTAACTCACAAAATGTGGACTGAATGATCATAACATCCGCCATGCACCGCCTGCATGTTCAGGAATTTTTTAATTACATAATACATGTAATTATTTACCTATATTATCATACAAAATAAAAATTATGGTTAGGTATGTCAAAATAAGAGCTCTTTGCATGAAGATAATGTATCGATGCAGATTTGGTTAAAAGATCATTATTGAATGAGTACTGAGTAGCTGTACTGGTGACGGTATTGTCATTAAAGATATTCTTCCTTCTCAACATTAATATTGATAATACTGATTAACATACGTAGTGGTCCCACACACCACATGGCTGTCATCATTCACCTATACGTATAATGGTCCCACGGACCAC
Source organism: Diadema setosum (assembly GCF_964275005.1). Classification (NCBI taxonomy): domain Eukaryota; kingdom Metazoa; phylum Echinodermata; class Echinoidea; order Diadematoida; family Diadematidae; genus Diadema; species Diadema setosum. The sequence continues at coordinate 40,029,508 of NC_092693.1, read as the reverse complement.
CATCATTGACCTACAGGGGTCTTACTGCACACCCATGGCTCAACGCCATCATTCACTCAAAGCAGTGGTCCCACAAACCACCGATGGCTCAATGCCTACAGAGGTGCCACATACAACATGACTTTATGCTATCATTCACCGTAACGTCATGTTCAATAATCCTCACTTTATTGCAAAGACATTGGCAAAACATCGATAAGACTTTGGTATGACATTGGTAAGACATGATCACATAAATCATGCTACAGAACTTGAGGTCAGTCGGCTACACTATAGACGATCCATGTTGCAGTCTTGGGCATGACGCTTGCATTATACACAATGTATATCTTCCGTTTTGTATTTGCAGAGGGCATGAGACGTACACACACAAGCACAATTAAGGATGGCACTACTTTTATTTTCTACTACTTATTATTGCAGAGTGATACCTAATAATGTCCACGTTTGCAAAGTTTGACGGCACAACACTCAAGAAACCAAACAGGCTTTTATTACCATGCAACTTTGATTTCTGATAAAATGTATTATTTCAGAAACAAGTTTTTGACAAGACAGAAATTGCAAAAGAATTGCAGTAGAAATTGATAAAATATAAATATGAAAAACCTCACACAATGATGGACGGACTGTTTTATTACTCAGCTGAGAAAAGGCATCACGACGCAGTTTTTGAAATCGGTTTACCGTTGCTACGCAACGAAGAAGCTGATTGCACCCTCTTCCTTTTAAGAGGCGGTCTGAATGAGAGTTTGTTAATACTGCCAGCCTTGTCGAAGAATTCCATGCCTTCTCTGAGTTTGACCAACTCTTCCCATTCCTTGTTCAGCCGCCATTTTTGAAAGGCGCTCTGAGCGGCGTGCTGCTGCTCGACCAGCCGCCTCTGTTTCTCCCGCTTGTCTCTGGCTTCACCTTGCCTTCTCTGCCGCTCCATCTGATTTTTACGTAGGATCCAAGCCTTGATAAGCAGCTCGTTCTCGGCGTCCACCGAGGCTTGATGCTGTCGCACCTCCTCCTCCTTTCGCTGCTTCTCTTGAGCCTCTTTCTTCCGCTTCCGTGCTTCGTCTTCCTTCTGTTTCTTCCAGTCATCGAATGACTGTCCAGTCTTCTTTGGCGGGAGTTTCTCTTCCTGCCTCTTTATCTCCTCGTCTGCTCGCCCAAATGCCTCGTCAAGCATTCGCTGGACATGGTTCAAAAGTTTCCTGTCCTTCGCTCCCTGCACTTTGGATTCAAGCCAGTCATTGAACGCCCTGCAGTTCTCATCTGGTGTGGCCTTTCGGCGACCGTTGGATAGCAGTGGCTGCTCGGTTGTTTCCCGTAGACCTACGCTGACTTCCAGGGCGGCCTGCACGTCTTTTAACCGCCTCATATCCATTATTTCATCCTGTCCATAACGGTCGTCTGGATAGTGGGGGTTATATCTGGCGCTTCGGACCCTAGCCGAGGCTGCCCTCACTGGTCGGACAGCAGTCGTAGAGTTCACCGGAGCTCTATCGTAAATGTTCGCACTGCTACTTCTGCGGGGTCTGTTCGTGTTTCCCGCGTCTTGAGTCATACGTGCAGATTTACTATCGGCTGAGAACCTACACATTTAACGAAATAAACAACAACTTCATTTTACTTGACATCACAATAGTTAGAAGTTATTCGATGTACAAATAAGGCGAACCATTTTCATAATGAATAATATCAAACAGAAATAACCATCAACTGCAGAATAACCGACGTGTTGTATTAAAACGGTGGTACATTGTATTAAAAAATTATATTTCAAATTGGCGTCAAGTTCATTTACTGGGCCACATTCATACTTGTTCTCATTCACATCAATGAATTAAGATCTCATAAGTAATGAGCTAAAGGAGACTGGGTAATGGTACTGATGATTTCGGAGTGGCAAACAATGCATGATTTTGTGTAATTATCAGTAATTAAATATCGTATATAATAGGCCTACTGCAATTCAATTTTGCTGTTGGAAATGAAATGAAATGACCCTGGGAATGGATGTAAAGGAAGATGCGATGTAATCTGTGAGGATTGTACATTAAGAGAGGCTTACTTCAGACTTGATGAGTCCTCAAAGTCCAAGTCGTTTGTAACCGACGCAGCTCCGAGTGATTTCGGCAGAGGGGCCGAGTGTATTCTTGGCGTTGTCCTGACACTTGGGTCCTCGAAGCGGACCCTACGACCGTCCTGTTGCCATGCTGTCGTACGAAGGAGGTGCGGCGGTCGAATGGCGGGTGATGTCGGGGGCCGAGGTGACGTCCCCATGGAAACAGTGTCGTCTGTGATGGAGGCTGACCGACTCGTGTCCGGTGTCTGGAAGATGACAAACTGGCATAGTAAATGTTCGTTTATATCGCCTCCTGTCACCACGAACACAAGCTTTTCAGAATTTGCCGATAAAAGCAAGATGCCATAGCACCATTGTATTTCAAAAATTTCAGTTATAATACTGATAATATCCGGCTTAAAAAAAAAAACCCGATAGCTTTGTAAAGCACATCCTGTATTCCTTCAGCTTTTTCATGGGTTCTGAATCTGTAACGTTACAACTCTCGAGTAGCAAAGTGTAATTAACCCATAACAACTGGACTCAAATCTTAAGTCACAATACATTTTACTAGGCACACTATAATTTCATTATCACTGTGTCTTCAATATTGATACTGTAGGGTTTTTGTATTTTACTATGAAGTTCTCCTCAACCTTTTCTCCTCCTTCATTGTTCTGGCCATCGTGATGGGTTGGCTCATCGTGATGGGTTGGCTCATCGTGATGGGTTGGCTCAGCATCATTGTTGTGCTCGGAGCCGATGCTGCTTTCGCTGCTGTTATCAAAATGCCCGATGTCGGCCTGTGTCAGTCTCCGTACCGACCAGTCCCGAGCCGCTTTCGTCGTCTTTACCGCTGTCCGTAACGACTTGACGTGAAGTTCGGGACCTGTAAACACAACATCCAGACCTCAGTTATCAATGCTTTTAACAAGGACAAGGAACAATTCTTTTATAAATCCATAATCACATTCCAATCATCACTCCTCTGTTGTCAACTAGATATGGATGTACTGACATTGAATGGCCGAAAATGTAGCCGCATGCAAGATTCACTTCTAATGACGCATTTTTGAGAGCAGTATCTTTATGATGAGTTGGCATTGTCATTATTCAAAGGAATGGCAAATATGGATCGTCCATCAAACAACAAAGAATTCTAAATGATGTATTTTTATAGGACTTGCTAACAAGATTAACACAATCAAATTTACGTACAATACTAAGGACAAGGAAAAGTCACATCTTGTGAGCTCTCTTTGTCACCGCCTTCTTTGAAGAGAGATTCGTGAAAAGACGGTCGCTGGGCCTTATAATAGTGCGTGTATGGAGCATTTTAGTAATTTTGCCGTAAAGAAGTTTATTTGACCCCACGGATATTTGAAGATGATGTACATCCAGGTAAGATAATGACCTCCATCATTATCGCTTGACAATAATTTGTCTATAACCTTTCTTGCATCCCCTGACCTGATATTTCCAGAAATACGTTTGTTTCATACAAAATTCCTCTGAGGTTGAATTTCTTTCATGATATGATAAGATGATATACACTGATTTATAGCGTCACTCAAATACCTGGTGCGGGGGACAGGGATAATTCTTGCAAGGCCAAGGTGGGTGTGACGCTCCTCGCCAGCCGAGAGACGGGGAACCTTGGGGTGCGAGACCACGATGAGCCGGTGTTGGATGGGAGTGTCTGCAGCCAGTCTTCCTGCTTGCTTACCCTCCTCGTCTGCCTCTTCCTGGCCCGCTCATAGAGGACCAACCTGCGCTCAGCTTCCTGCTGGCCACAGCTGAAAGCAAGCTGTGCTGGAGTCTTATTGTTGGTATCCTATGGGAGACCCAAGGGGATGAATAGGAGATACTTATATAATTATCGTTTATACATAGAACTTTCAAGTTCAATATACAGTTCGTGATCAAATGTCAAAGAATTCACTGTTCTCTTCCAGATAGATCTTTGCAAAACCAAATATATCAGACTAAAATATAGTTTGTCAATATTTTGTTTTCATGCGACATCCATTGATAAGTAGAATAGTTGAATTATTAAGGCTATAAAATTATAGACTATGAAACATGATAATATCATATTATGAGTTTCGCGCTGTGCATGCATCCTTGATGGACGATGTTTTAACACCTTGAAATTATTGATTGATTAATTGATTATTTTTCCTATTATGATTGGGGTCGCAGATGGGTACCTGGAAATGCTCAAACAGTGATTATTATAACTGGATCCTTGGGAATAGCAAAGTCAAGGCTGAGGAAAATCCCATGCCATGTGTTCTTTAATGCAAGGAACGTACCTTTAGCGTGGTGTTGGCGCCTCGCTGGAGAAGGGCGTCGATGCAGCCACCGTTGCCCATGGCACAGGCGATATGAAGGGCCGTTCTCCCCGAGGGTGACACCGAGTCGGGGTGTGCTCCATCTTCCAGCATCCTGGGACAGACATAATGTACACAGAGTTATCTCTCTTATCGACTGATGCATAAGACCATTAAATGTGACATGTTTATATTCTTCACTACAGAGCTTCCGCCTCAATAATCAACAACTAAATTCTTTGCGACATGGTACGTTTATCATCGAGTGTTCAAGTATCAGTGCATCAATATTGGTCGTCGATTTTGCACAATCAGGTTTAAACCGAGTGTTCACGTCACATCCGCAATGAATTCTAAAAATTCTCACATGATTTTTCTTTCAAGCAATGTCCATGCTTGCAGTGCTAAGTTAACATACAGTATTTGATATATGCTGGAGCATCGTTGTTTTCGCTCATCATTCGCGTTTATGTCTTGTCATATTCTGTGACGGGTGATTTTTCTAATAAGTGATTTGATCAAAAAAATAATGGCGTGACGCACGACTAATCACATAGCAGGATCCTCAATAAAGAGCGGCTTACCTTTCCACCAGAAAGTGGTATCCGCGATGTGCTGAGATGAACATGACGATCGTCCGTCGCCTAGCAACATCATCCTCGTCCCAGTGCCTACTGATGTCATTGATGACTTTCTGTGTGCTTCCCGACACCGCCCCTGCTACGATCTCTTCGAATCCGTACTCGATGATCACGTTGATGCGATCGCCTGTGACGACACAATCATTGTATATCCTCAGTTATTTAATTTTCTTTGGAATTTACCTCCATTGATTCCTAAACAGAGTTTATGGTATGTAAGACCTTAGAAAGAGTGAAGAGTTTCTGTACATTACTTTGAACAAACATTCCCTCTCTCGGGACATCAGCGTTTTTGTTTTCATAATGACCTACACTTCAGTTCATCGCCAAGGTTTTGTGAAGTATACAATTTGTGTAAGCCTGGATGGAACAAATTATCGCAAATTATCGCAAACCAAAACACTATAAATGGGGGGGGGGGGAAGCTTTCCTATATTGCTCATGTTCTGATAGAGGGATAACCACTATTCACCTGGGATCATGCGAAGTTCCCGCAGTGTGTAGTGCTCATCCAACGCGGCGCTTCGCCGGTAACCAATCGTAATGAGGTCAGCTGGAAGACCGACGGCGAACTCCACGACGGATTTCAGCTGCATGATTGTCATGTCATGATGGACGACCACGGACGTTAGAGCTCCCCATGGTAACTGGACCATGAGGTCGAAGGCGTCGATGAATCGTCCCGTGGCATCCCGAACCCCGACCTTCTGCATGACTGGGGGAGGCTTACAGGTAACTCACCACGTGCCCAGAGACATCCTGTGGAGAGCGATTGTGTGTTTGATCAAAACATGGATAACTAAGAACAGACGAAAGGCACTAGTGAGCTCTATTGTATAGACAGTGTTATTGTACTGCGATACATAATGTTTGAAATATAGCGGGAATCGGGTGAATTTCCGGTTCCACTCCTCTTAAATGCTCTCTCACTGTGTTATCAGGGGTAAGATTAGGTATGAACAACAGAATCAGTGTCAAGACAAATCCTTTCTTCATGCAATTTATATGAGATATGAGAAAGGAAGGAGGAAACGGTGCGTAACTTTGACATAATTATTCCTCTCACTGATCCTCCTTTTAGGAAAAGTGCAAGAGTTGAAAAGTTGGTGTCCGCCAGGAATCGAACCCGGGTCTTTGGCATGGAACGCCAACGTCTTAAGCCGCCCCGGAGACGTCATAGCGGTTCAGGCAGACCCATGCAAGCTCGATTACCCGACGGACCAATACCCTTCAACCCTTTGTGCGCATGTTCTTTTTTTTTTTGGGGGGGGGGGGAGGGGGCAGACAGAGTTATGAATAACAACCAGCCGCGTGCCTCAGCTGGATCGTCTAAATGAGATTCACGTAATTAATTGGGATAATTTTTGTGAAAGAAATCACCGCAACAATAGCTTTTTGGCGTCTCCTGAATTCATTGTGCATAAAATGTGAGATATGAGAAAGGAAAGAGAAAACGGTGCGTAGCTTTGAGATATATTTATATATATACATATTTCAATAATAAATGTGAAGAGTCAGGACACCAGTACAGTTCTGAGAACTGATCGCATGAAGCCATAAAAGTTGGGTTAGCTAAATCATAACCCCCTTTTAAAACATCTATACGATACTTGTTTTTTCAGTATGCCCTGATTGTTATTGTCCAGGAGTTGCATGTCCTTGTGAAAGTCCATTTCTTTGTTATTTGCAAAAGGACTATGAATACTCTAATCGAATCGACACCTTTATCAATCGATAGATGGTATAATAATGATATAAAAGGAGTTTTGTGCCTCGTTGCGCGCTTTTATTTTCGACAAGTGTGCCGTGAGGAATCTATAGCCAAGATATCTTAGGGTGAAACAACAATGAGGTTATCTCTTACTCTCATGGGCAGGAGCCAGTTCTCAGTACAATGCAACTTTGCTGCTATCGATTCTTCTTTGGAGATAGCTTTCAAGAGAAGAGGGATAGAGAGCTATCTTTTTTTTTTTTTTTTTGTTTCAAACAATATTTTATTTCGATTCCATCATCCATCGTTGATTACAATTCAACAATTATAGTTGTGTTGCTTGCTGCGTGACATTTCAAACGTATATCAAAATATTACAAAATAATTCTTAGGACTGTCATTGTGTCAATTTCTGATTATTCTACTATACAATACACAGCAACTGCTTCACAAATATAGTCATCCCGCAATAATTATAAGATCAATTTTTGATAATGCCTAATGGGTCAGCAATACCATTATGTGTGTACAATACACATTACAAAATATATCCATTGACTGCGTCCTGTATACTCATCACAGCAGTAATTATTAGAAAAAGAAATCAATATTGTTGAGGGGTCAAACAAAAGGCCTGCATACCTATGTATCAGGGGTCAACAAAAAGGCTACATACCTATGCACACACATCGTACATACAAAAGCTTTACAAATCTACATGATCAGTGTCTGTACATAATCCATACCTATAAAACATTACCCCTTCATCGCTCACCCGTATAACCTCATCAACACTTCCTCCTCTAGATAGGCATACTCCAGGTATACCTCACTCCAGCACAGATGCACACACACACACACACACACACACACACACACACACACACACACACACACACGCCCACAAACACCGAACCTGTTCACCAAACAATCAACAACAAAAAGCACAAAGAGGTAGCAATAGATGCGGAGTCCGAATCACCGTGTCATTAATTGATTCCATTTCCTGCTGTGCAAGGCCAGCGTCCCTCGTTTCATTGCTAATTTCCTTTCTTCTTCTCGACTTTCTAACATTCTTTCTCTAATTTCTCTTATCAATGGGGGCCTGCTCTTTTCCTTCGAAAATACAAATATCATCCATTTTATCAATAATATCAAATGGTTTATGAGTTGCCCTTTTCCGATATCCTGCGTTTTAATACCGACATGAACAGATTGCCAATCTAACTTTTGCATCTGGGGTAAAACAAAAACTTCACTACACAATTTCCAAATCTGACTGACTTCCCTACAATGAAAAAACAAATGTTCATAAGTCTCAACCTCAGAATAACAGAATGTACATTGGTTATCTCCTACAAAACCAAAAGAAAATCACTTAGCTTTTGTATATATTAAACCATACAACATTTTATATTGAAATTCACGCAGCTTACAATCAAGAGTAGACTTCCGAGGTCTTAAAAAAATCAATCTAAAATCTATTTCCTCAAAATTATATAAACCAACTAAATTATTATATGCTGATGATGTTCCAATTCCATCCCTCATCAATGCTTTATAAATAAGTTTTGACGTTATATCCTGTATATGATATATTTCATTCTGCAAATAAAATTCAATTTTCAATTGAGTATCCTCCATATTCATTTCTTGTTTTAATGTACCCTTCCATGATGACGGTAAAGCTAAAAATATTTCAAACATTTTTCCAATCATTTCTTCACTAACTCCTAATCTTAAAAACTCCCTTCTCCCTTTAAATTCCCCATTTACATCTACCAAATGATGAACTTTATATACATTCCTAAGAAATAACTCTTTATCAAATATTGTATGTCCATCAATCAAAATAAATTTATTATTAAAGATTACCTCATTCCTTTTTGAATCCTCTTTCAGGATCAAACTTCTACTTCCCATCCAAACCTGCAACATATCATTGTAAAATTCTGGTAAAGTTAACCTCAACAACCCTAAAATCGCCTTACTATAAAAAATCAAAATACCTCCCACCGATTTAGTGAAAAACTTAAAACATAACTTCCACTTCATACTATGATCCCCTCAAATCAAACGCTTAATCCACATAATTCTTTGTGCTTTAACAAACACTCGAAAATTAATGAACTTTAATCCTCCCCTATCATAATCTAAATACAAAATATTCCTTTTTATTTTATCTCTACCCCTCCAAATAAAATCAAACACCACCTTATCTAACTCCTCAAATACCCAATCAGGTGTTACCATGAGTGAAGAGATATAAATCAGCTTTGGTAAAACAAAAATCTTTACTAATTGAACTTTCCCCATCATCAATCTCCGATCGATCAATGACAATTAATATCGATCTAACAATATTCTTATTTCTCACCTCTACTTGGGGTATATGCATCAATGGATGTGAAGTTGTTAGGTTAGCTCGATCTTATAGGAGGGCACTTCAAGCTATAAACAATATCACATATTATGCCTGAGCAAGAGTGGTTATAAAATTTTAACATCACTCTTTATATATAGATTAACAAGTATAGTCTTCTAAGATGAAGACTTATACGATAGAAAACGAAGTTGCGAAAGTTAGGATGTGCAACTCAATAATTCAAAGAGATTACTTTGCTTGAATTCAATCATTATATTTTCGTTCATTGATTCAGTGTATATCCTTCTGAAACTAATCACATTTGTGTAATATTGAGGTATATATTCAAGCTAACCGCTGTCTCCACGTCTATTATAATATATACCGGTGATATAGGTCGGCTATGAAAGACTCGAGTTGTCAGTGATCGACTGGCGGTCCTAATTAATTTACTTTTGACTATCCTGCGTTTCAAGGTAAACAAAGATTTCCAAACACACGATAATGTAAGTAGATTCACTCATGATGGCTATAGAGGACCTAGTTCACTGATCTATGGGTATGATACGAGAATTGGTCATTTGTCCAAAGGTGTTCTTTGAATGGATGTGTATTGAGCGGGCGTAACACAGGCTGTCAATCCGACGATCGGAGTAGACTAACAATCACTGGTCAGATAGGTCAGATGGTGGCGTCTCACAGCGCGCTATATTGTTAATGGCTAGTTATATAAAATAATTTGAGACTTGAAACGAGATTTCATCTCAAAGTCTAGATTTTCTTTTTATATAATCAGTATCACTTGACACATCATATCTCTTAAAGTTCTGTTCCTTAACGGTAACCCTTTCTTCATAATCCATACAGGTAGGCCTATGTCTTTTTTCCAAATATATTCTCATTGATGAACAGCCCGAGAACATCACGATCACGTTGCCATTTTTGTCAAGTATACAGTCAAGCTTTATTAAAGTGCAAACGAAACAACAGTAGGTTTGAAAAGTAAAGAATCTTGCGGCAAAATCAATGTTGGTTATTCTGTAGATATAAAGAGAATGGTGAGATGCTATCAATGCAGTAAGATATATCAGAATGTGAGAGACAAAGCATGGATCGAGGTGAGACAAAAAATCACCTCCCTGTATGGACAGAGCGAGTTCGCTAAGGCCTTGGATCCGTGCAGTGTAACATAATAATATCCAGGGCTTAGCCGTAATTGTTCAATGGTGTATAGAGCCATGCAGATTATAAAGAACACCTAGAGATCCCTGCAGCCACACACCTAGGGGATATAGTCCCTGGTGACCGGATCGATTTTGTGAAATGAACATTGCATGTGACGTCAAATGCCCTGGAAAAAAAGACCATGTACATCTTGAATTGAATTTTCAGTACTTTATCATTCCATATACCACGGTTGTGATATTTCATTTGTGTCTTTAATTCTTCCTTGTAACTTACAATGTGTTCTGAGCATATATACTGTTTCAAGAAATATTGAATGATATTATTGAGTTTACCTTGGTATGTACAAAAAAAAAAGAATGCTGACTGACTGTAGTTATATACATCTGCCGTTGTCTGCAAAGTATAATATGTCTGCCAAATGTTGGCTTGTGGAATGCGCTTTTTTTTTTTTTTGGCCACATTTTCCAATTTTCCATCGGATAAATGATGTGTTAGATCTCAATCCTATATCGTTATTATTTGACATAAACGTACAACTATAGAATATGTTTAATGAGTAATCTCTTCCATAAGCCTGCAACTATGTAATGCGAGATCGATCGTCATTCATTCATGTTTTTATTTTAATTTCCAAACAATATATATGAGTAATACAAACGTCAAAATAATGGCATATTCTTGCCACATATAATGTCACATGATCAGTATAATTTAGTAGATCTTAGTATTTGCGACTTCTGAAGTCTTTCCACGAAAAATGTAGGATCCCGTCATAACAGGTATAGTAAAAGTGTGTTTGGTGTTGGTGCATACTGTAACTAAGTTTAAAAAATCAACAGCCCTACATGTACAAAATCTATGATGGAGATGACATAGTGATCATCATGTTTTACAATATACATTATTTATATAGTTTGCGACAGCACATAATGTTCTAATAACTCCTTCGTTTGTAATTACCAAGATACGTATAACTGGGTTTGTTCGTTTGTGGGTTTTGTGTTTATTTTTTCATTTGAATTACACTCCGTGAACTCCGATAAACGCGGTAACGTAAAGTGTCTGTTTTACTCTGAGAAAGGCGAGATTATTCAACCATTCACATCTCAGTCTTAAGGTCGGTGAGTTGGGAGCTCGAGTTCAGATAATGACTGCATTTCAGAAGACAGATAAATTAGCCCCATAGCATCTAGTACAGCAGCAGCCTTTTATAGCGTATGAAAACAGGGAACCAGCACTATTCTGTTTACGGTCATCCACATTGACACGAGGAGTATAGAAAACTATCAGAAATATGAGTTTTAAAAATGATTCATAATATACAGTCCGAATGACTGACACATTCACAATGACCTGATGACTGAACTCGATTTTGCTGCAAGATGAACACAATACATGTAATCGACTGGTCCTATAGCTTGAATCAAACATATACACAGGTATACTATAGTACCAACTGCACTTTACATGTGTGTATGAACCACTAGGTGAATATACACGGCTATAATATAAACTTTGAGGACTGATGAGTACTATACCCCGGAATACTACAGGGTACCTATATATAAATAATAATTTAGTGGCCATTATACTATTGTTGCTATATGATTGGAAACCAGGAAGCTGGACATGTCACGTACTATACTACTAAACCTGTGTTCACTTACCCAGAGTACGAGAGCACGGTCACATGTACCTCCATTGCATGGCAACACCAAGCGAACTCCATTTGCACGAACCCCGTGTTACCCTCACTGAAGTATAATGTACAGCTTATCGTGCTTATAGAGTTATATCAAACGCCACGGTTAAACACTTGTGTTTAATCTCTCGCGATCTTTGTAAGCTGTGTACGACGAATTTACTCCAAACAAGACAAAATGTACTTCTGACAGTGTTCACGATCCCATTGTGATTTAATGAAACTGAAACTTCACGGAAAAACAGAGTCTGACACCTGTATATGACTGTGCGTTGTGTATACCCGTCAGAGAAGTTCCTCGGATATAGTGTGTCAGGAACGTTATTCGCTCGTATAGCATTGGTGGGTGAGGGCAGGCAGACAAGCTTTCTGTGGAGACAATGCCCAGGGGAAGGGTTTGTACTACCACGACAATAGGGCGTTGCTAAACGGGTAGGATAGCGGATCGATAAACAAAGTAGAATAACCAAGGTGAATGGAATAACGGTACTAAATCCTAAAGAGTCTGCTTGCAGGGGCGTTAAATCTTCCTAGCATTTCACAAACTGTGCATCAGATCGTTCTAATTTTTTAATATGCATGACAAGCTGCGCCCGCTCATTGTAGTCTATATACCTCCTCATACACTTTCGGGAATGAACAAAATTCCAAATAACATTTCACAAAAGGTGCCCAGGTGTATAGTTCAATTTCAATTCTAAATGTACAAAAGCTCCCTCATGGCTGTGGGAAGGGGATACCCCACACCCTTCCCCGTCCATCTCAACAGACATATATATAGGCCTTATACACTTTGGGGGATTGAAGATTTTCCAAATATGAATCCAGTTCGCCCTTAATTTGAAATATAAATATGCACAAGCTTCCGAGCTTCCTTTGTGTACCCACCTCCCACACCCGCTCCTCACTCTGTTTAAAGGCTCCTATCTCGCCTTGCACTCATTATGGGACTGGAAATGTCCATAAAATTATATTCCATCGTAATAACTACGCTGTATATCAATTTTCTGATGTGACATGCACCTATAAAAATGTTTCTAAGTATGAAAAGGTTCCTGCATTGCTTTTGCCCTTAATTCAGTCCTCTCCATCTTCATCATATTCTTCATTATGTTATTGTTATCAATAATCATAATTCTATCATCATTAATAGGGGGATTTTTGTGTTGTCGTTAAGTGATGTTATCGCTATCATCATTACTCTTATCAGCAGTATAGGTACCATGCAAGGTCATCTACCGAGACCGACACCCACGAGTCATTCGAGTGCATGAGTTCGACATTGACAACAAACAAACAAACAAACAAACAAACAAACAAACAAACAAACGAACGAACGAACAAACAAACAAACAAACAAACAAACAAACAAACAAACAAACAAACAAAAATAAAATAAAAAGTTCCAGTATGAGTATAGTACACCCCTCCTGTCATAAAATTACAGTCCATGAGTTCAACACTAGGTAAAAACAGCCAACGAGTTCGACATTCATCATGGGGCTTTATGTGTCGGTCTCGCGGGCCTTAATTGTTATTGCTTACACATTGTCGAACTCACGGGTTATATTACTCGTAGTACATATTGTACTTGAATTTTAGAACAAATGCCCTGTGGATACGACAACATTTGAGCTGTTCATCGACATTGCAGACTCAAATTGGGATCTATAGGTCAACGTCCAAATTCAAATCTGCATTATGTAAGTAACTCAAAATTTAAGTCTGTATATATAAGTCAGCTCGATGAACAGCTCCATTGTTTTCGTATCCACATTAAGATGGTAATATATCATAGCGTTCTCAGCATCATTATACATACCTAGGATGAGAACAATAGCAATATTGATAAACATCATCACCTCATCTATACCTATGATCTTAATGAAAGATGTTATGAAACGGAAGGCAGATCAAGGATGACATCATGTCCAGTGGCCCATTTCATAAAAGATGTTAGGAGAGCAACTCTTGCTGGAATGGCAACTTCCAATACCAGCAGCCAATCAGGAAGCTGGATTCTTGTCGTTACCATGACAATTGCCATCCCAGCAAGAGTTGCTATCATACCAACTTTTTTATGAAACGTGGCCCAGATTTAATTTGTGGCATCGCAATGGCACCCCTTCCATCCGATGAAAGCTATGCCCTGGTTGGGTTCCTGACTTCGTTGCAAGGCGGGCAGGAGGGCAAAAAAAAATGTCACAGGCAAAAACAAACAAACAAACAAACAAACAAACAAACAAAAACAAATACAATACAAGAGATTGTAATCCTATGATAGGATAGAGGTAAACTTCATTTACGGGGAACTCAACACAAAATAATGATGATGAACATGTTGTATCTAATAGAGGACAACAAAACTGTTCAAGAGTTTTCTGTATAAGCGTGGGTCTGATAATGCTTGTTAGCTTGGAATGTGGATATTTAGAGTCAGAAAAGAAATGTTGACGAAAATCAAACTATGCTGGAATTTCTAGCGAAATTAGCAGTGCATGTATGTGTTATGGCTTGCTAATTGGCACGTTGTTACATGGCGTGTAAATCAATGACTTTCATTGCACATTATAACCGATGGCTTTATAGCCAATGACAAATTCTTATGAAACATATTCGTGAATAAAGCAGGTAAAGTCCCGTTTTTAAGATTAAACATGAACTGACCCAAATTAAGATAATCTAAATCTTTTATTTTTAGCAATTTATTCTTAAAAAAAGAAAAAATAATGGATCTGTATTATGAGCTCTTATTCAAGAAGTGAAAATAACCTAAAGTAATCTATCTATGGGCGGGCGTTGCCCCAAGCCAACAAACCGTATGTTAATAGGGTAATATCAGGGAGGAATACAGCATAGTGGCGGATTTTATTGGGAGGTGAAACTTAACACCAATTTTCCAGGATATGATTTTGAAGATGTTATCAACATGACATTTCCACTTAAGGAGAATTTATAATCAACAATAATCCCTAGAAATTTAATACGAGGATCATTTTCTATCGAAATCTCATCGGTAAAGAGTACATTACTAGTACTCAGTTGCGAATCCAGGCAGGGACGCACCGGGCGCCCTCCTCCCCCCCCCCCCCTTTATTTTTCGTTACAACAATAGCCCGCGCGCCTTGTAAATGCTCCCCCCCCCCCCCTTACGGAATTTATGGAGCCGCCCCTGTTACTAAACAACATATATTTGGCTTTTTGAAAATTGAAAGATTTGTTAGCTCTTATCCATTTTAATATCTTAACCAATTCACCATTTATTGTTTCCACAGGTATGAGGATTGTGATGTAAAAAACAAAATGAGATCATTAACAAAATGAATAAGAGACATCATCAGAAGATTTACTGAAGTCGTTATATAGATACATATAGACAAAGTAAAAAGAATTGAAAATTATCATACTTTTCAGTTCTTTTTACTTTGTCTATATATAATACATTATGTAAGACATGCACCCAAACATTGGCCATAATGGCCAAAGTATATTGGCTTGACTCGCACCGATTATGGTTCCTTGATGTTCAAAGACGGAGCATTGATGTAAATTCGTACCGGGCCTCAAATTCAGTGCCAGCTGAATTTGCGTTGTATACTTGAATTTTGTTCCCTAGCTTCTTTGGAAAATAAATCAAACTGCTTTCTGGACACTTCAAAGATCGAACTATTAATCATTTATCAAACGTATTAGGCTTCGAAGCCTGTCTGCTGCTGCGAGTCCCTTGCATGACAGCTGTATGTCTTCTATTATTTTATCATGCGATCTCAGAGAATTCGCCGTCTCTTTATCTTAGTCTCAAGACATGACTTGATTCACAAATTGATAAGAGAGAATAAAAATATACTTCATTTTGACAATGCAATTTGTAACATCAGTCTCAATGGGGAAATAAGGCGGCACGTCTGGACCCCGTTTTATAAAAACTTGCTATGATAGCATCTCTTGCTAGAATGGCGATTGTCAAGTTAACAACAATAATCATGCTTTTCTATTTGCTGTTGATACGGGATGTTGACATTCTAGCAACAGTTACTACCCTAAAAATATATCTAATGAAATGGGAACCTGGTCCGTTTTGGACAGTAAAAAGAAGGCTGTCTTACCCCATTTGTATCGGACATTCACACACATAAAGACACCCGACCGGTTTACGAGAAGTCTACGATAGAGACAATTCTTTTCTCGTACAATGTGATCGTCAATGCCCACATTATCCATTGAATGACACAATTAAATGTTTGCTTAGCAATATTTATGATGGACACTACTTATGATTTGGAGGCACTTTCCCTACATCTGGTGATGGGTGAAAACATTATTTTTTTTTAAGTATTTCACTTATATTTCAAGGTTCTCTGGTGAAACTTTTGAAAACCTTCTAAACCTTCTGAAAGTTATAGCCAGCAGGGCAGCACACTGCATATCGCTGACTATCCTCCTTGCTATAAAGGCCAACCATGTCTAACCATCGCATACGGTTGATTAGCCGCAAACTTCAGTAACGATTATTATTAGTAAGCAATTATACTAGGGGTGGGTCATTGTTTCTTATACATGTACTTGCTTTGCTCTTCTTACCCCCATAAACTGAAAGTATCAAAATTTGGAGTACCTGGTAGTGTGTACAGGTACATAGTACTGTGTGTAAGTGCGCCAGCTACGTCAAGTGTAACAGACTCAAGGTCGACCGACATGCATGCTGTATGAAGATGCGTGTGGGTACTATACTCGTGTGTGCAACACATGTCTTGATTGAGTGACCATTGACATCCCACATCGTGCATCGTTTGTGATCATGGGCTGTAAAATCGAGTTGATTTGAAGGCAAGGGAAGACGAATTAATGAAGCTCCTTGATTAAACACGTTAGCTAGCCACTGACTGACCGGACGGTGCAGGCAGCTTCTCACCTTTCGTCAGGACTATCATTTGGTTTTAAAGTTCAAGCTGTCCGAGTAAAAATTCCAAGCATCGCACCCTTAATTTCCACAACCATACGTGACAACCATTGGCATCGTCATAGGCCCCTACTACCGCCGTACCGGTACCGGACTACAGTATTTTGAACAGCTGTGGTGTACCTGGCCTATCTGCATGATCTGGACGGTCAGGGTGTGGAGGAGGATGAGCAAGACTCAAGAGCACTAACGTTAGCACTGGAGTGGAGGAAATTTAGTTAAAAGTTACGCCTTCTCAATAAACACTAGACTAGGTTTCTACCTCTCACTTCAACTCAAGATTGGACGGAGTAATCGACAAGCAAGATCAAGATGGAGGAACTACTGTCGGCAAGTTCTCAGACCATCGACACCGAAGCCACACATTTGTGGGAACTTGGCCATGAAATTTGGCGAAATCCTGAACTTGGTCTCCAAGAGTTTCATGCCCACAAGCTTCTGTGCAATTTTATGCGAGAAAGAGGATTTACAGTGGAGGAACAATTTCTGGGTTCGACTGGATTCAGGGCATCGTACTCCAACCCATCATCAGGGGGAGAGGGGGTGCACATTTGCCTGTTGGCTGAATATGATGCGCTTCCTGAGCTTGGGCACGCCTCAGGTCGTAATCTCATCACAGAATCTTGCGTAGCAACAGCACTTGCTGTGAAGGCAGTTATTGAGAAAAAGAAAGGAATTGGAAAGGTGAGCATGGTCATGGCTTACACAGCATGACATCAATAATACAACAAGTTCACCCAAAAACAGAGCAGAGAGGGACTTTATCAGTCCGAGAAATCCGCTCATGAGGGGGGCTCCGTCTCACAAGGCACTCTCTCCCTCATGAGCACCTCCATCCCCACAGTGCTCATGAGGCCTCCTCTTCACTTCTCATCCATCTCACATCTGATTTTTTTTTTTTTGTTACACACACATGTCCACTCCATGATGAGAAGAAGAATTGAATAAAATTCTGTCTATTTCAAATAATTTGTTTTGAATGAAGACGAAGCCAAAAGTCACACTTCATGCAACATGTGTGTTGATTTCGAAAGCATGGCTAGCCTAAGTCAGTAATTCTGGTATTCTGTCTATTTGTTTTGATTATTTCTTCTGTGTAGACTATGCTTCAAAATGCTCCTCTGAATCACATGCATGGCATGTACGCATGGCTGGCGTAAGTCCGTAATCTCTTGTTCGACCAATGGCGATTCATGTTTGCCTTTAAAATGGTATTAAGCACCGGTATTCATGGCACTTGTTAATATGCTCTGATATAATCCTCAAACTGCTTTTGGTATGTGACTAAATATGTCGGATTTTTTTTTTTTTTTATAAGCTGTTATTTTAACATGACAGATATTTTTGTGAATCGGGAGGTCACAAATATTTTCACAAGATGTTGTTTTCGCAAATTGACACTGACACAATCTTAAATGCATTGTTACCCTAGCACATGGTGACATTTTTGCGTGTTTTTAAATTCGTAATCCAACTGTGATTTGCAAAATTTGCGAAAATTAAACCCTCGCAAAAATAATAGCTTATTGGCTTATACAATAGTGCAGAGTATGGCTGTGAGCAGAAATACACTGTGTTGCAATATCAGAGAGGATTAGAAATGTCATGGAAACTACATCTATGGCAGTTTATACACTGAAGGCATAGCAGTTCTTGTCTTACTGAGAGTACGGGGTGTGCTTTTGTTGATCCTTTTCTTTATTCTCTGCATATTGTGCTGTCACTGATGTTTATGGCCGCGTTCATGCGAATTTCGTAGCCAGAATCACAAACATGAATCATGATTCAAAACGGCGTTTCAAATCACGGTCTTAGTGGAAGAGCGTTCACGCAGGCTTTCGCAACGCTGATTCTGGCTCAGCTCATCCTTTGCCATTGCGCAGCGCACTGCGCAGTTTGACCTTGTCTCTGCAACTCGAGCCCACTGAACTCAAACACTACGTTATCGAGTTCAGTGCTCGAGCCAGACCTCCTTATTCCAACTGTACAGGCGCTAGGCCGTTACGTTTTTACTTCGGTGAATACTTTCCGATAAGCTGTGGCATTCAGGCTCTGCCCACAGATCGAGGAACAGATCGAGGAATAATCCTAATTCTTTGTCTCTCCAATTGTTTTCCTTGGTAGACACAGCGCTGCAACCATTACTTTTATCAACTCAATCGGAGAGTAATTACATGTATTATTATATTAAACAGTTAACGTTAGATACGAGCATAGAATCGGTGTATGGCGTTGATGTAAACAAACAAGTCCAAGTATGGTACCAAAACACACGATTCATAAGACGTACACAAGCGCGCGAACAGAACTAGAGCTGTGGGATACCCCATGAGACACGCATGCGCACAGCGCACAATGGCGTCATAGAATCATGATTGAAATCACGGTTGCGTTCATGCGGTTTCTGCGATCGTGATTCTGGCAGAATCATGATTCAAAACGCCCTTTTTTCCGCGTTTCAGATCGGCGTTTTGAAACGCGTTTAAATGGAAAAATCGCATGAACGCAACGCAACTAAACACGTTTAGCGACTAAACGTGTTTAGAAACGCAATTCTAGTTTCGCATGAACGCAGCCTTAGTTGCTTGGATATGAACAACAATTTCTGGTATACCATTAGAGCCAAGATTGTTGCATCTTTATAGAAATAGCAGAACAGCAGAAGAGACATTTTTTTCCTCATAATGTAATGAGTTTACTGATAAAAGAACATCATTGCAGAGAAGAGCAACATGACAATGTCCATTTTTATTTTATTTCACAGGTCACTGTACTTGGCACACCAGACTCAGAAGGAAATGGGAAGAAAATTGAAGCCATCCACAGTGGGCTGTTCAAAGATGTAGACTTAGCAGCATCCTTCAACCCATTTACAGTGAATGTGGCCAAACCCACCATGCTGACCATCATGCGATTGACCATTCGCTTCAAAGGGAAGGCAGCACATGCCTCCTCATGTCCATGGGATGGCCGAAATGCCCTGGATGCAGCTGTCCTGTGCTACAATAATATTTCTGTTCTGAGGCAACAGCTGAAGCCTTTCATGCAAATACATGGTGAGTATCTTTATGTCATGAGTAGAATATGAAAACTGCGTTGTTGAAGAAGATTTGCAAGATGTTTAAACTGTTTAAGTATAGAATGACTTTATTCCCTTTGTAAAGATTTTATGAAAAAAAAATAACAATGTACCCTGTGCCCTTAGTTGTAAAACTTACAATGATGAGGTATTTCATCATCGAAGAATAGACCTGAAGCAGTAGAAAGTCACTCATCTGCATAATCTTTAATTTACCAGCTTTCTAGCTTTCCCCACACCCCTTGGCAGAAATTTCAAGGGGTTAGTCAAGTAACCATATAATGATTATCAGCTTTGAGATTTTGTATTGTCTCATGATTGTATGTAATTGAACTGTGATGTTGCAATACTAGCATCTACATTGTATAGGTTAGCCTAAAATACACTGTTGGAATGAATAGTGAGGATGCTAAAAATTGTTGCAGCTGATTTGTGATATTATCACCATTGTCATCATAGCAGACACTGAAGATACTGATTCAGTATTGTTACGACCAAAATCACTCTGAGAATGATCGCACAAAAGATACAATCAACTAATGTTCAGGCGGTTTATTAACAGTGATATTGTGGGTACAGACTCGTAATCGGTTTTCACATCAGTACAATAATGATCAATAGAAACAATTACAAATCGGTAATGAAATCACTTACACGTAGTACAGCCAAATTTGAAAGCAAGTAATCCTTTGACAGTGTCCAGATACGATGTTCGATGCACAGATGAATGATCCGCGATGCACCGATGAATGATACCTCAGATGTAAATCCAGAGACGCAGGTTGTGATAATCCTTGGTATTATAATCCGGGGTAAAAATCCAGGATATACGTCCACAGCGAAACGTGCAGAATCCACAGGAAACGGGCAGAATCCAAATGTTATCACGACCACGTCCAGTTGATGCGTTGAATGATGATTCACTTTATAATGTCCAGCAAGGAATCCAGCCCGTCACAGCTTTGCCGTAATAATGTCGGTTGACACTAAAATATGGAGTCTATCTCCAACGTAGGCAAATTAATTCTCTGCAGGCAAAATGTCTCCCAGGCCTTATCTCCACAAACACAATTTGTATAGCAGGTCAGCAGGTAACACAGGACTGACTATAACAAGTCGCTTCAGAGCCAGAAGTGACGTAACTCTCAGAGCAGAGGTGTTGGGTACTCTGCCTACCTCAGAATTTCTCCGGCTTATATATTCATTCACCCCTTTCTTGAACATTCTGTAATTTTCTCCAACCTGGGGCCACACACCTGAACATACTAGCAAGTCCAAATTCCAGGAATCCTGGATGACTCACTGTCTAACTATGTGCATAACATAATTGCCAAAATTAACTACCAATCACATTGGGCTACAAGGGCAGTGCCTCACTCAGCCAGCACTTCCTAGAATTTTCTGGAATGGATGAAATCATTCTAGATTGAGTGAGCTATAATGTATTTCCTGTCACATGCATACATGTACTGTAGCTACATTGTATACCATGTAGAAAATTCTCCACTGATCTGGTCAGCCTGTATGTACTATCTATATCATATAGAATGTTCTCCATTATTCTGGTCCACCTGTGTACATACACATTAAAACAACCATGCATACAGCCTTGATACATGTACATAACTACTTGTGTGTACATTTGTGACAGTATCTTCAGTGTCTGCTATGATGACAATGGTGTGAATAATTGTGATGTCCTCTGATAAAACAGTGTAACTCATCACCAAATGTTCATAGACTTTTCTGTAAGATAAGAGTTTTTCAGTTTCTTTATAGTCTTCTCACCATACACTATTTTCACATTAAGAGGTGGCAGTATCATGTGTAGATATGCTTACACTTGATAAGAGTTATTGAATTATTTTTTTTCAATCCTGCAAACCCCTTCATCCTATCACAAACACACACCCACACAGGCGTCATCTCAAATGGTGGAGTGAAGCCCAACATCATCCCTGAGCACACAGAGATGGTCTTTTACCTGCGTGCCAAAGACCATGTGGACATGGCTCACCTACAGCAGCGAGCCAATGCTGCCTTCCACGCTGCTGCAAAGGCAACTGGCTGTGAGCTGGAGTTTGATTTCACCCCAACACCATACTCCAATCTATGCAGCAATGCTCAGCTGGCTTCTCTTTACCAGAGACAGGCGGAAGGTCTTGGCATGGAGTTTACCACTAGCGTGGATATGGCCGCCACTCTTGTCGGTTCGTCCGACACTGGTAATGTTTCTCACGTTGTGCCAACTTTGGCACCAGCATTTGACATTGCACCAGCAGCTGTAGCCACAAACACTCAGGCCTTTGCAGAGATTGCTGGTAGTGAGGAGGCTCACAAAAGAGCCCTAATCGCTGCCAAGGCAATGGCCCGAACCTTGATAATGGCTGCCATGGATTCCTCCATCATGACAAGCATCAAGAATGGGTTTGAGGCAGATTCCTGTGCTGCTTCCATGACCCAGTGGCATTGAGGGAGGGAGTGTCTCACGGCAGTAACAACTGCAGATGAAGTCATCCTAGGTTGATTTCTTTGAAGCAAAGGGAAATGTTTATGAATTTTAGGTTTTGGAAGGTGGTGTGCTGTCAGAATTCAGTGATAATACTGAAGCAAGTTTCATCACCAACTGTGTTTTGAAAGAAAAAGATATGATATCATATTGAGCCGTCAGGTTTCAGAGATACATTATCAATGAAAAGTCAAGGATATCATCTGGAGTATGTCTGTAGTTTTATAATGATATAAAACAAAGGTAAGGTAAAGGCAAAACAGTTCTCAGAAGGATGCAAATTTCATCTTCCACCAATTGCAATTTGCTTGCAATTGTAATACACTGAAAGAGTCTACCAAGAAATTTGTCTAGCTGATTAGGATTTGCCAAGGTAATGAGTTCTTCTGAAGTGTTTGAGCTCAAAGAGTGAAATAGCAAAAATCGGTTTGCCCTGTTTTTATTCGCAAAGCGCCCTCCCTGTTCAGTACTGGTTACCTGGTAGCACTGCCTGGTAGGTAGAATATTGCGTGATGATCCATAGTGAGCTAGAAATCATATATCCCAACAAGCAGCATGTGATTCACTCTAATCTAGCGCATAAGATCAGTGTATACTTCTGTAGCCATATTTGTCGATTATTGATAATTGATTACAAAAAAAAAAAATATGTAGCAGCCATGATTAGGTTTGCTATGAGACTTTAGTACTTGGTACTTGCAGTATACCTTTTTAATTGATATTTTGCATGTTTTTCATTACCCATCTGAAATAGTGTTATCACAATGTTATTTCACACACATGTCTTACGCTTAGTTATGTGTCCATTTTAGAGCAAAAATCAACAGTTTCTGCAGGTGTATGGGATTGTGTTTGACCTTGGATTGTATTTGACCTTTAAAAGCTAATGCATAGTTGTGAGTACTCCCTTTAATATTTTGCAGCCAAACTTTATAATGATTGACATTAACCACACAGACATGGCAGGCTGCAGATGCTATTCAAACCTATTGGAGTGATGCTGTTACATCTGCATAAGTGTTTTCAACTTATATTGCGTGTTACTGTGAATTACTGTAAATCATTGTAGTGGACATGAATTAGTAATAACTTGGAAAAAAGTTGAAAATTCACTAAAAAGGGTCTATGGCAATTACCCCCTTGGCAATTGCCCCACACCCTTTCCCTGACTCAAACCCTAATCCTAATCCTGAACCTAATCTTAATCCTAAACCAAACTCTCAACCCTAACCCTAACCCTAAACCAAACCCTAATTTTTGCTTTAATTTTATCAGTAACCAGTATTTAGCAGGGAGGGGGCGGTAATTGCCCGGATACAAATTAAAAAGTGTAATTTGTAAACTTTTTCAGCTGATTATCACAATAATTAAGTGGAGACATACAAAAATATGCACATGTATGTAATGCAAATTAACTGAAAAGAGCAGTAAGCTGGTCAAGTATATCTTAGTCACTGCATTAATGCATGGTTAAACACTACATGTTTGTAGTAATTCTTGCTCTTAACCCTATTCTAACTGGGCTATTTGAGACCAAGTTTTTACTGGGGGGGGGGGGTCAATTTGACCCCCCCTTCAGATCTCGGCCGCCGATCGCGCGATCGCCGCAAAATTTTGCCTGAACATAGAGCCGGATGTCAACTACAAGATTACATGGTCATATAATAGAAAAATTTTGATTTCATATTTTTTAATAAATTAATTATGCAAACTAACACATGAAATCATATTTTCACCTATAACTCCATAAAAAAGACTGAAGGATTATTAGATTTTTGTGTCAGAGTTCCTCAAGACACATCAAACAATTTTCTCGTAAAAAAATAGCACAATCAAAATCATTTTCTTTTGTTTTTTATTGTTTTGTTAATTTCTTATGTATTTTATTGTTTTCTCGATCTTTTGTTTTCTATTGTTTTTTTGCCAAAATTTGTTGGAGGCACTTTTTCAAGCTTATCTACATTAGAATTGATTTATTTCAATGGTTAAAAGTTGAAATAATCTAATTTATATCAATTAAACAAAAAAACACACTTTGCATTGGATTTGCGCACGAAATCATGAATTTGAGCGTTTTTCGGGTTGACATGCATATGCAAAACATTGCATAAGTTCAGAACGGTGTACCCGGACGTCGCAAATTTGGTCTCAAAATATGCGGGAGACTCAAATGAAAAAAGTCATGAAACAACGCGGCAAAATCTTTGCACGTTGCGGAATCGTGGCGCGAAACGTCGAGGGGGGGGGGGTTCAATTTGACCCCCCCCCCCAGTTAGAATAGGGTTAACCCTATTCTAACTGGGCTATTTGAGACCAAGTTTTTACTGAGGGGGGGTCAATTTGACCCCCCCTTCAGATCTCGGCCGCTGATCGCGCGATCGCCGCAAAATTTTGCCTGAAGATAGAGCTGGATGTCAACTACAAGATTACATGGTCATACAATAGAAAAATATTTCCTTTCTATTTTTAATAAATTAATTATGCAAATTTGTGCATGAAATCATATTTTCATCTATAACTCCATTAAAAAGACTGGAGGATTGCTAAATTTTTGTGTCAGAATTCCTCAAGACACATCAAACAATTTTCATGTAAAAAAATAGCACAATCGAAATCAATTTCTTTTGTTTTTTATTGTTTTGTTAATTTCTTATGTATTTTATTGTTTTTTCGACCTTTTGTTTTCTATTGTTTTTTAGCCAAAATTTGTTGCAGGCACTTTTTCAGGCTTATCTACACTAGAATTGATTAATTTTAATGGTTAAAAGTTGAAATAATCTAATTTATATCAGTTTAACCAAAAAACACAATTTGCATTGGATTTGCACACGATATCATGAATTTGAGCTGTTTTTTGGTTGACATGCATATGCAAAACATTACATAACTTCAAAACGGTGCACCCAGACGTCGCAAATTTGGTCTCAAAATATGCGGGAGACTTCAATGAAAAAAGTCGTGAAACGACGCAGCAAAATCTTTGCGCGTTGCGAAATCGTGGCGCGAAACGTCGAGGGGGGGGGGGTTAATTTGACCCCCCCCCCCCCCCCAGTTAGAATAGGGTTAAACAGTGTTATGGAGCTTTTTGTATTCTTATCAACTAATAACCATCTTTCCTTGAATTGAAATCTAGGAACTGCTTTATTTTTTTTTTCACCTGCCAAAAACACTCGAGCACCAAATTAATAGACAAGAGGACCAAATATGCACATGTATGTAATGCAAATTAACTGAAAAGAGCAGTAAGCTGGTCAAGTATATCTTAGTCACTGCATTAATGCATGGTTAAACACTACATGTTTATAGTAATTCTTGCTCTTAAACAGTGTTATGGAGCTTTTTGTATTCTTATCAACTAATAACCATCTTTCCTTGAATTGAAATCTAGGAACTGCCTTATTTTTTTTTTTCACCTGCCAAAAACACTCGAGAACCAAATTAATAGACAAGAGGACCATGCAAAGTCAGGGAATGAAAAACATATGAAATGTGATCAACATCATTGTACTCAGTCTGAATAAGATGATTTTGTACCATTTTATAGATACTATTAACTTAATGCATGTGATTTTGTAATGACATTCATGTTATGCTGCCCATATTCTTCCATTGTTACTAGAATAGTTAGTCAACTCTCTTTTTCCACCTGATTTCTTTGTCATATTTATAGTCTGTATTGATAGATTACTAGCATTATTTTAAGGGCCATTCCAGACGATTTTCATAATTTCACATCATGTAGTGCATAAATCGACAGCTCCATGTAAAGATTTGTGGAATTTATTGTGGTCTTTGAGCAGAGAAATCAATATTCTGAAAAATCTAAACAAATTACACTGAACAATGATGACATATGAGCCTCACTTATTTCAGAAATGTAGCAGTGTAATTCCATTACAATACCGCTTGATTGACAAGTTCACCTGTGTGAAATCTATGCATACCGTCATCTTTTGTTCTGTTTCCTTGAGCCCCAATTCAAGCATTCTTATGGTGAGGCTGTCATGTCATCATCCTTGTTCATTGCAATTTGTTATAAATTTTGAATACATTCTTATTCCTCATCCCAATCATCACAAATTCTGAAACTCAGTATAAGTAATTGATTGTTGTTCAAATGTAAAAATATGAAAATCATCTGGAGGTCTCCTTTTATCCTCTCTTATTAGGAAGGTATCATTTTGGTATTTCTGACATTTTGTGCAAGTAGTAACTTTCAGTGGATTTACTTCTTCTGGTATCATTTACAGTATGTTATAATGCCTGCCACATGGAGGGTGCTGGAGGTTTTTTTTTTTTTTTTTTTTTTTTTTTTTATTCCGTGATATTTCATCCATTTTCTGCGTTTAGTGTGGAAGTTTTGAAAAGAGTTTGTGTTTATTCGCTGCATTAATGATGTGTGCAGAGTGAAGTACCAGATGTGCTTGTCTCATAAAGATATGCAGTTATGATTTACCTTCATAAATTTGACAAGACATAATTTTGAATGATGACCGTCTCTTGTTTTTGTGTGCATCGATTTGTGGATTTTATGCACAGTTAATACTTGACTGGTCTTGTAATGAAAAAAGAAATACCGGTACACTGAGGTGAGAAGAAATGGAAAGAGCTGTGATCCTTCCTCAGTGTGTCGTGGAAGTCAACAAACCCTGCATTATGGTTGACACTTGTAAGCTGGTAGATTTGATTACAATAAGTTGTGTTAGTTCTAGTCTTGTAGAAAGTGTTCCTCCTTATGTGCCAATGACTTTTATCTCACAAGGGTTCAGGTACGAGAGGTTACACGATTAATGGCCATCCAGTGGAAACCAAGGCAAGGGCTTTGTTGTGTGCAAAGAGTATCAATAAAGAGTGCATTCTAAAAGTGAATAGAGTTCTGAACTTGCTCCCTATAAAGCTGGGGGAATGTGATTTCTTTCAAAATAACTACTGCAGAAGTTGAAATATATTTGAGAGTCATATTCACCCTGGACTGAACTCGATGAACCTCATGCATTTATAATTCCTCACTGGAGAGAATTTGCTCTTTCTTTCAATATTTTTACAAATATATTAGGCAATTACAAAGGGAGGGGGAGGGAGAGAGAGAGAGAGAGAGAGAGAGAGAGAGAGAGAGAGAGAGAGAGAGAGGTGAATTTGTACTTATACTTTTGCCTCTGACACTGAGGGCCAAACTGCAGATTTGATATGGAGGCATGTTGATAGGTTTCACACTGCACATTGTATTACCTGAATGACATAATTGGACTGGGGAGGGAGATCAGGTGGACAAGTCCCTGATTGGACCTGAACCAGCTTCAGTCATGTGTTGAAGTGACCTGAACCAGCTTCAGTCATGTGTTGAAGTGACAGTTTTCTTCTCATTAAAAGAAAAAAAAAAAAAGGAAAAATCTTATTCTCAGAGTGTGACCATGATGGTGGCTGTCCTTGCACAACTCAGTGGTCATTTATTGTCATTTCCTTTTGTAAACCTTTTAACTGAGCATGTGAGCAAGAAATAAAGTGAATGCACTGTTTCATGAATGTTATATTAGAAATGGTCACTATAGATTGGTTTTATCTGTATTTTTAAATCAGATTTTTTTCTTCAACAATGAGAAAAGATCATTTTTATCAGCAATTAATATGAGTACGGGTAGTTAATCAGAAATTGTCTTTTATATTGTTCAAAGTTACTTGACAGACACATAGAATTCAAGCATTAACCTGAACAAGTTCATATGAACTTAAAAAGGATAGTAGATTAGTATGATTTTGATACAATTTTGGCCAAATATGATAGTAATAACTTTTTATTGTCAATTATTCAATGTGGGCCCAAAACCGTAATACAGTGTAGTTCAATTCTATACATTGCAAAATTTTCTCAAGAAAACAAAGAACACGGAAATAAAAAACGAACACAGACACAGACAGACAGACACACGCACACAACATCTAATAGAAGTGACTAGTCTGCTGCAAAATAATGTCAATCTGCATCATTACACTTTTTCTATTTTAACTTACAAGTGTCCATATACTGAAAACTTGTTGATAAATATGTAGAACGCAGATTTACAAATTAGCACCCATTTCTTAATCTCATCTGTGTTTGTGTGCAGGTTTTTGATACATCTGTATGTATGTGTGTGTGTGTGTGTGTGTGTGTGTGTGTGTTTATTGTGTATAGCTTTATCAAATCTCATGAATGTGTTTTGAGTGTGGTTTGGCCATGAAGTAAGTCTGCCAATATGGGTGGTTGATAATGAACTTTACTGCTGTAGAAAGCATTAACATAAATTTTAATATATATAATGTAAAATGATGTAAAACAATTGTACAGTTACAGGATTCAATGCCCTGTAATAGGTAGGATTGCCCTTTCAGCCATATATAGCTAGAGCTGATTTTCAAATGGTTCCTTACAGAAAGCTCCATCAATCAAACCAACACAAAACAAATAGGTAGTTGTTATTATTATTGTTATTATTATTATTATTATTATTATTATTATTATATTATTTTTTTATTTGGCAGAAAACATATAATATAAAAAATATAAAATCAATTACAAAACTCAAAATAATCAATCGATACAATAACAAAAAATACTTAAACAGTGGATGTGCCTGACAGGGCTGCCAGGCATTGGGCAAAGTTAACTAAATAACTGCAGTCCGTGGACCCGCCCTAACCTATACCCTTCCAGGCGCATCCAGTGTTACAGATTTATGTGGCATTGATTATCATAATAAAATATTCATAACTATACCTTTTGAAATCTCTTGCATAAAAATACAAACTATGTAAAAAGCCTTAAATATTGCATAATATCAAATCACAATTTACAAACTCATGATCACACCAATAAAAGGGTGACACAGTTATGAAACAAATCCCTTTACTCTCCCAACCCTCCCCTCACGCCCTCCAAATTCAAAATCCAATCACAAAAAGAATTTAACCACCTGTCCCCCCCCCCCCATAATATCATACCTCAGTGACCCCATTCATGCAAAAAGACATGAGCATACAGGAATTAACATTGATATTTTTAAGACATGAATTCTCTATACATTGTATGTATCAAAGTCTTTCTTTCACAGTTAAAGTGAGAGTAAGCATGAAATGAGTCTTTGTGATGATATACTAGCAGAGTATTTCTACCAGTGTCAAACCTGCAAAGTGTTATGCCACATGCAATATTGAAATATGGGAGATGTCTTCCATGTTTTGTTTTGTTTTTTACTTGACAACCTTTAACTTGACATTGGAATGTACTCACAGTAGTCATTCAACTAACCTCAACAGAAAATCACTGTAAATACGATGAACTTTTGACCAGAACACAGGTAAAAATACACAGTATACGTTCAAAAACATGACACAGAAAAGTCATCCGACAAGTTAGAAAATAAAGCAGGAAAAGTGAAAAACAAGGATAAAGTAGGCCTATGTGCAATTACATGCATATTCTGAGGGGCCGTGGAACTTTCAATTTGAGTGTGTGTGCGTGTGTGTGTGTGCGTGTGTGTGTGTGCGTGTGTGTGTGTGGGGGGGGGGGGGTACTGCAGGACTGGGGTCAGGGGTGGATCCAGGAATTCCATGGGGGGGGGGGGCTTTACAAAATTAAAGGGGTGCGCTCGGCCTTCAAATTTTTCATTCTATTTCTTTTGTTTTAACAAAAAAAAAAAAAAAATGAATTTACCTTGAATTTACCTTGAAGTGCCACACCTCCATCTTCACGTAGATAGATTGCAAGTGTGGCAGGGTTTAGGGAGCTTTTTAGCCCATTAATAACCCAATTTAGACAATTTCATTTTGAAGGTGAGGAGTGTCTGTGACTGGATGACATCTTCTGGGAGTTTATTCCAGCTGTCTACCACTCGTTGGCTGTAGAAGTGTTTTCTTACGTCCAGTCTAGGACGTGTCTTTGCAAGTTTCTGGGAATGCCCTCGGGTACCTTGATATATTGTTCTCTGGAAGATGGAATTTGGGTCGATGTTGTCTAACTGTGTTATGATGCGGTACGCTTGAATGAGGTCGCCCCTCTTCCTTCTGACTTCCAGAGAGGTGAGGTTGAGTCTTCTGAGTCTGATTTCATAAGGTAGATCTTTTAGGTTGGGGATGAGTTTAGTGGCCCTAGCCTGCACTTTCTCCAGTGTTTTCTTGTCTTTCTCTAGGTATGGACACCAGGCCTGCATACAGTAATCCAAGTGTGGTCTTACAAGTGATTTGTAGAGTTTTAGGATAACTTCTCGACTTCTGTATTGAAAGCTTCTTTTGATCATTCCCAGGACTCTGTTTGCTTTCTTTGCGGCTGCTGCACACTGGGTTGAGACTTTGAGGGATTGGTGTATCAGCACTCCCAGGTCTTTTTCCTCTGGTGTTACTCTTAATGTGTCATTCCCCATGTGGTAGGTGTGATGTGGGTTGTGGTATCCCACATGCATCACTCCACACTTGTCAGCATTATACCTCATTTGCCACCTTCCAGCCCATGAGTGGAGATTGTCGATGTCTTTTTGCATGTTCTCGATATCCTCTTCTGTTCCTACAGGGTGTGCTATCTTAGTGTCGTCGGCAAACATACTAATGAATGAGTTATCACCCATACCACATGGTATGTCATTCATGTACATAAGGAAGCAGAGTGGTCCCAACACTGAGCCTTGAACGACGGAACTTGTTACACTTTCCCAGTCCGACTCAGCTCCTTGCGTAGTAACCTTCTGTTTCCTTCCAGTTAGCCACGCCTTGATCCAGGCGAGCACCTTTCCATCGATCCCATGAGCTTTGATCTTGGCAATTAGTCTGTTGTGGGGTACTGTGTCGAACGCTTTGGCTAGGTCTAAGTACACCACATCTACTGGGATTCCGTCATCAACGAGCCTGGTTAGGACTTCGAGGTGTTCGAGAAGATTTGTTAGGCAAGATTTTCGTTTCCTGAACCCATGTTGTGACCTGTGGATCAGATTTTGCTGTTCTAGATGTCGTGTGATACGATCTTTGATAATGCTTTCCAAGACTTTGCCAATTACAGAGGTAAGGCTTATGGGTCTGTAGTTTCCTGGATCTGACCTTGATCCCTTTTTGAAGATGGGTATGATGTGGGCAACCCTCCAGTCTTCAGGGACTACTCCTTCTTCGAGGGACTTGTTGCAGATCCAGGCAATCGGTTCACTCAGTTCGTCTGCTAGGGATCTCAGTATGTAAGGGTGAATACCATCTGGTCCCGCAGATTTTGATGGGTCAAGCTCCTGTAATCTTCTCTTTACATCTTCCTCTGTAACCTCCAGGTCTACTAGTCTATCATTATCAGGTCCCTTGTATATTTGTTCAGGCTCGGGTGTTTCATCTCTTTCCACAGTAAACACTGATGCAAAGAATTTGTTGAGGGTGTTGGCGGTTTCCTGTCCTGGTGGAATAGTGTCACCTGATTTGTTTTTCAGAGGGCCAATGGAATCTTTTACCTTTTGTTTTGATCTCACATAGGCATAAAAACTTTTGGAGTCCTCTTTTATGTTTTCGGCAAGTTTCCTTTCAAAGTCACGTTTGGCTTTCCTCACTTCATATTTGGCTTCCTTTTGGCACTTCCTGTAGTGTTCTTTGCTCTTAGTAGTTTTAGCCTGTTTGTACTTTCTCCAAGCTCTCTGTTTGCGGCGCACAGCTTTCTGAGCTCTTCTTGTTAGCCAGATCGCTTTCTTTTTCCTCTTGTTTTCCTGCTTAATAGGTACGTTCCTCTGTATGAGGAGTTGAATTTCCTCTCTTAAGGATGTCCATGCTTGTTCGGCTGTGCAGTCTCTGAATTCCTCATTCCATTTCTTCTTGGATAGATTGGCTTTGATTTTGTCGAAGTTGGCTTTCTTATAATCTCTCTTTGGCACTGATTCCTCAGGCACAATTAGGTAATTCAGGTCCCATCTCAACATACAATGGTCACTGGATCCCAAGTGCGCCTGTACTAACACTTCGTCAATCACGTCGGGGTTAGAGGTGATGACCAGGTCAAGTAGAGAATCTTCTCTCGTGGGTTCTGTCACATGTTGTGTCCACAAGTTGTCCTGTATAACATCGAGAAAGGCTTCTGCTCTACCAGACCTGGCTTGTGTGCTTTCCCAATTGATTTCTCTGTAGTTGAGATCACCAATAATCATGACATCCTTTTGCTCATCGCCTAGCTTCAGGAGTATTCTATTTAGGCAGTCATTTTGATCATCTGTGTTGTTGGGGCTTCTGTAGACAATACCTAGTAGGAGGTTGAGTTCAGTTCCTTGACACGAGATGTCACACCATAACGCATCTTCGTATTCAGCCAGTACTGGATCACAATCACGTGGGTGTACCTCTATATTGTCTCTTGTGTACATAATTACACCTCCATGAGCCTTGCTGGTTCTGTCACGGCGAGTAACTTGGTAACCTGGGATGTGTACTTCAGCGTTACTTACATCACTGTTGAGCCATGTCTCAACTATACCTATTACATCTGGCGCCTCTTCATCGACGTAGCACTGCAAATCATCTATTTTGTTGACTAGACTTTGTGCATTGGTGAATGCACACTTGAGTTTTTTGCTTTTACTTGGGTAATTCTCCTTCCATGACTTAGTTGGCAGTGTTGCTGATTGGTTGTTGCTATCTCTAAATGCTTTAGAACCGTTCTGAGCCCATCTTACATGTACATCTTCACTGCGGTCCGCTGGTTGGTGATTTTCCATTCCAGTTCCTTGGCCACTGAGACTAAAAAAGTTTCCATCCTGAAACTGTGCAGTAAGGCTACCTGTCCCCTCACGTTCTGGCTGTTGCATAAACACATGTGACTGGTGCATTTGTGCTGTATTTACATCGTGCATTGTGCCAATGGGGGATGTAGTGGTAGTTATTTCTCTAGCAAGGGGGGAGGTCTGGTCTTGACTATTTTCCCCCTCACAATTTTCAAGTTTTTTTCCCCTTGCTCTTTGCGATGCCTCAGTTCTTGCCGCAGGTCTGCGTTTCTCCTTCTCTGTTCATAGGTGAGGTCTGGTTTGAGGTAGATGTCTTTGTACACCGGGTCATCATGTAGGTTCTTGGCGTTGAATAGCGCTTGTTTCTTCGCCGCTTTGGTTTTCATCTGGACTTTCACAAAATTTCCTTTATCGGTTGGGATTTTATCAGCTCTATCAATGTCGTTTGGATTCACCTTGAGCTTGGCTTGAAACAGGTCCTTTACTGCTTTCAATGTTGTACGTGGGGTGCTGGTGTTTGTGACTTCAGGTAGGTTGCTTACAACAACGTTAAGCTGTCTTTTTTCTTGTTCCAAAACTTCTCTGACTGTTCTGTGCAAGTCTTGTCTTTCGGCGGCAGGGGTAGCATCTCTGCTGTTTGTTTCGATAACTCTCAGTCTGTCTTTGATCTGTTTGACTTCAGCTTCGAGGTTATTATGTCGTTTACGCAGATCAACCATTTCTCCAAGTAGTGCTTTGGCATACCTTTTACATGTCTTGCAATGCCATGGTATATCATGTGAGCCTTGCATGCCATATTTATTCAGTATTGCAAACAGATCGTCGGAGAGGCCCCCACAGGACTGGTGGTAGTATGACAAACATATATCACATACAACTGCATCTGGACTACTCTGACCTGGCTTGCAGTCAATAACTTGGTCACACTTGCCACATGTTACAGACTCTTCATCATCATGATCATCCACCTTGTTTTCAATTTCTCCATATTGGTAACTGTCAGACTGCATGTGCTCTTCATCATGACATTCATGCATATTTTGTTTTGATTTTACACTTCTGCTATCTTCATGTGGTATAAGTCCTCCATCATACTGTCTCAATGTGAATTTCAGTGACATTCTTTCATCTGGTAGTTTTTGTTTGCTCACATCAGTCACTCGTTCATCCGTGCTCATACTGGCCATTGACATTTTGCTGGCTGCTGTATGTGTACCAGTGTATGTGGCAGCCATGTACCTTCTTAAGACATGCTATGTGTAGTACATTCACTCAGTATGACAAGTTGTATCTCACATAAAATCTTGGGTTATTGGGCCCCCACACCCTTGCCACAACAAACAATATCTACTACGACTTATGTTAGGTACTTGCGTGACTCCTGGTTGGTTTGATTTCCGTCGATGTCGGCTGATGACCGCTGATTTTCGCCGATTTTAGCTTGGTTTTTGCAGAGCTTCGCCAGAACACGTCCTCACCCTACAGCGCCCTCTTTGGCTTGGAGGGGTGCGCACCTAGAGCACCCTGGATCCAAGGTCAAGGTAATTGGTAACCCCCCCTCCCATTCCACAACTCCTGATCCTTTCAATATACAAAGATTTAATAATAATAATAATAATAGTGAGACTCTTGTAGAGCGCACATTTCTACCTAAAAAAGATACTCAAGGCGCTATAGAACAGAGTACATATTGTGTCACGTTACATCAGTATCACAGAAAATAATAAGACAATAAACCAACAAACAATATATACGTACACATACATTACATACAGGCATACAATATTGTCAATTTAAATTAAAAATATACGTCTTGAGATTCTTTTTGAAACTATCAATGGAAGATGCTTCTCTAAGAGATTTTGGTAGGCCATTCCATAGTTTTGGGCCCATATAATATGAAAAAGCCCGATCCCCCCAATTATGCTTGATTCGAGGTACCTGTAATTTTAGCGAGTTTGATGAACGTAGATTACGTGGTGGTTGGTGAAGATGAAGAGTATTTTGAAGGTAGACAGGGGCAAATTTGCGCAATGTACGGTAAACAAGAAGAAGAATCTTGAAGTTAATACGTTTTTCAACAGGAAGCCAATGTAGGGACCGAAGTATTGGGGTAGTATGCACAGTTTTCTTCTTGAAAGTAAGTAATCTAGCGGCACAATTCTGAAGACGTTGCAGTTTACTGAGTTCTTTTTGTGGAAGACTGCAAAACAGAGAATTGCAGAAATCTAGACGAGACGAAATAAGAGCATGCATCAGTTTTTCTGCTGCTGATCTAGTTAAATATCTCCGAATTGAGCCCAGGTTACGCAAATGAAATCTTACAGATTGGGATACATATGAAATGTGGTCTTTGAATGTCAGATTTGCATCATAAACAACACCAAGATTACGAACTTTGTTCGAAGGCTTGATATTACTATTGCCGATTCTAACAAAACATGTATCAGAATTCACCTTAGACAACATCTGTTTGGATCCTATCAGAATAAATTCTGACTTACTGTCATTAAATTTGAGACCATTTCTTTCCATCCATGCCTTAACATCATCAATACATAATTCCAATCGTTTTACAGCTTCAGTGAGTTCAGTCCTGGTTGGTGAAAAGGATACAAATATTTGTATATCATCTGCATAACAGTGATACTGAATGTCGTGTCTTTCAAAAATGTGTCTAATCCTTGAAAGATATAGTGAGAATAGAAGTGGTCCACCTACAGACCCTTGCGGGACTCCGCAAGTAAGTGCAGCCGGATCAGAGTTACTGTCATTGATCTTGACATATTGTGAACGGCTGGCAAGGTAAGATTGAAACCACTCTAATGCAAGTCCTGTGACACCAACAGATCTGAGAGTCTGGGTGAGAATGGAATGGTCAACAGTATCAAAAGCTGCCGACATATCAAGTAAAACAACAGCAGTGATATTCCCAGCATCCATTTGTCTCAAACATTGATCAGTTAGGTCAGTAAGTAATGTCTCTACACTATGATCAGGGCGATACGCTGATTGGTGGCTATCAAGAAAATCATTCTCCTGCAAGTAGTCTCGTAGGCGTGAAAAGGAAACACGTTCCATAACTTTGCTAACAAATGGCAGGTTTGAAATTGGTCGATAATTGTTTAACATGTTCTTATCTAAATGAGGTCTTTTGAGGGTTGGAAATATCACCGCTGTTTTCAATTCATTTGGCACAACACCTGCTGCAAAACTGCCATTTATTATGCTCGTAATGGCAGGGGCAGTCACTGATACACATTTTTTTTATCAGATCCGTACAAAAAGGGTCTAATTCACATGACTTATTTGGAGACTTCATAATCATATTCTTAACCTCAGTTACAGACGTTGGATTTAGTGAGTCTAATTTTGAAGTAGTTGCAACTTCAGCTTCACTTTTAACCACACTGACACATGGTATAAGGATAAGCGTATATTCGCTATCTTATCAAAGAAAAACCGATTAAACTCGTTAGCCAACTCTTTGTCAGAATCATGCTCAGGTAGAGGGGATTTTTGTTTTCTGCCAAGAAGCTTGTTTACAACCTGAAAGAGTTATTTAGAATAACTCAATCAAAGTAATAAAAATTGTCGTCAATACCAAAAAAGAAAAACCGACTTGGGGTAACGGTTGATTTCGGGAGAGTTATGCCAAGGGGAAAACCCTTGACATCACCATTCTTTTGTACCAATCACTGGGCAGCGTGCGTGCACGATATCCGGGGGTTCAGGGGGGGCCTTTCATGAAGGAACTTGTCGGATAAAGTATCTGACAAGTCAATTATATCCGACAAGTTCAGAGAAATTCTTTAGTCAGATTGGATGATTTCTCTGAACTTGTCGGATATAATTGACTTGTCGGACATTTTATCCGACAAGTTCCTTCATGAAATGCCCCCCCCCCCCCTGTATCAACATGGAGCTGAATGTACAGTATCTCCATGGTATCAGCGGTCAAGTCATGCTAACCAGGGAGGTGACTCTCACCCACAGAACTTTGTGTTTGTGCTCTCACCTCCTGTGCTACCAAGTAACTCGCCTCGTCATTCAATCTACTCGTAATCTCATCTTTGCGTACTAGCACAATACACGGACGCGATACTTGATACTTCCGGGTACACGGTGGTGAAAAGCATTCGGCTACCAGTATCAGTCCCATCATACACATTCAGACCCACATCGCGCACATGTGCACTGCACACTGCTGCTTCATAAGTGATACCACTTGATACACTCGACAGCTCTTGATGGATCAAACAGCATCAATTCTTGATGATCTAATCATGTTGCTGTAGAATTTGACGTAGAGATGATTAACATGATGACAACCAAAGCCGTATTTGTCGAGGAACCGTCTCTGCATTTGCTCTGTCCAGTTTGCAAAAACTTGCTATTTGAACCCGTAATCAGCGTGGAATGCGGCCACACATTTTGCAAATTATGCCTGCAAGTCAACGCGGAAGGGCTGGCTTATCTCCCCGAATGTCCTGTTGACCAGAAGACGCTGCGAGGTACACGGAGTGTCCCGAACAGGTTCGTTGACAAGTGCAGTGGTACATGCATAGCCCGTGGGTCATACGGTGGTGGGAACTCTATATCGTTTAGGCCTACATTGAGGCATTAACAATCCAAGATGCAATCTGAACGATCTAAATATTTTTAGACCTGTCTTATTTTTGTCACTCTTTGTCGTGATCATGACAAGGACCAAGAAAAGTTTTGTGAAGACAGTCGCGTAAAACCCGAGACTCAAGTCCAAGCAAGGTGAAGGAGCTTTGTTTCTTATCTAAATTAGTTTTATAATGTCATTGAATTTTCATTTGCTGTGCTGAAGCTGAAGTTTGGAGCTTCTTTGGTTTAATGGCACAATTTTCTCCACCATAAAGTGATTTGCAGACCCTGGCTGTGTTGTGTGAAAATGAAGCATGCCAGTTAGCCCGACCAGACACTGTTAAGATTACGCTATGCGAAAACAGCGTCTGACGAGCACGGCATGCAGCCTCGAAGTGAGGAACCTCAACACAACTACAAAACTTAGGAACATGTATACTTTTCTCCTTTAAACAGAATACTTTACTCATGTTAAATGCATGTTTCTATTACAGAAGAATAGTTCGCCACACTGGGTCCACGGAGACCACTTGCGATAAGTCCGTGGAACAATTAATAAATGACACTTTCTGGCGCAATTCCTGACCGTCGGGCTTCGTCGTTGCAGGATTCAAAATGGCGCCTTGACTTATACGCATGCGTGACCGGATGTGCTCCAGAGCGAGCGCGTGTGCGTTGAAAAGTGTCGAACAAACCTTGGCGTCTGCTACACAATAACCGTGGTATTGAGCTCAATGCTCCTCGCCCGACCAGACGCCAGCCGCCGCCAAGCCCAGTACATTATGCTGTATACTAGTAACCGTGCGTACGCTGCTTGAGTGTAGCAGCACGGTCGACAGCGCGACCTTTTGAAAGGGCATTCACATCACGTGACCACCCGATATCTAAACTTGGCCTGGCGTGAAAGATTGTGTACGGTGTGGACATGCTGGATATGATGATCAATTTCGGTAAGTTTCATTACGTACATTTGAATACTGATAGCATCAGATGTAGAGTAAATATTGAAGAGTATACTCGATGAGTTTGAGGTGACAAAAATGATCGTAAGTATCAAAAGTCAAAGCTATCGTGATACGATTACGTCGCTCTCCTAGTGGTTGGTGGTCGCGCTCGTACAGCCCTGTCGCGACGTACCATGTACAGCGACTGGGCTGTGTATAGTTACATGCCAGTATGCAGTTTTGTAGCTAGTTAATGAATTCTGTTGTTTACCGATACTACAGTCTTGTCTGGGCTTTTCTAGAATGATGGCTAGATGTTAGATTATACAATATATATGGGACTATGGGCCAGCTGTCTCTAAGTGGTCTAGTGGTTTATAGAAAGGCTGCCTTATAGAAAATGGAATGAAATGATTCATCAGTGATCTTTGACAAATTCCTCTCATTTCCAGGTCCATTGAATCCCAGATAGATGAACTACAAATCTTCTGCAAGTGTGGCATCAAGAGGCTAGACTCTCGCAATGATGTCATCGAAGATGAGACAGGCTGCCCAGAAATTATTTCTCTTGCATCGCTGAATAGCCATGATGAGACCTGTAGCTACATCAAGGTAGACTGTCCAAACAGCACCCTCTGTGGGAAGCACAGGAGAAAGGCATTGGAAAGTCACCTCCAGGAATGCACACAGTATCCATGTCCCTATCAGGATCAAGGTAAAGAAATCTCTCACTTAAGGTGGTAAGGTTAGTTCAAATCATAACCTGAAATTTTGCTACGCTGTCTGCAAGGATGATTTGGTTATGAGTCATGTGACCTCAAATCTTCAGACGAGGTGTCTACCACTTTCTGGTTCTTGGTGGCTTTAACCACAGTCTACTTTCACCTTGGGGTGAGACACACTTCACTCTGTGACCATCACATAGACAAATGAGTAATGATTTGGTGTTAGATTCTCATACATTTGAGTTAGAGTAATAGTGGTAAAGGTATCAAATGTTCCACCAATCCTGACCAGGTTTGTTTGTTTGTCTGTTTGTTTGTTTTGTTTTGTTTTGTTTTGTTTTTGTTTTTGTTTTTTTTTTACTACTGGTAGATCATTTAGGATTACATCAGTGTTGCCTCAGAAACCTCACAGCTGAAAATTGGAGGTGATTTTGTGTCATTGGGAGCAAGGATTGACTATGAAAAATGCATCTAGCGAAGCTTGAAATAGGATTACAAAATTTCAGTGTTTCAGTTCATTGCAACTACCAGACCTGCTAGAAATATGGCACATGCTTACTTCTGTAGTTGTAGTGAAGATAATTCAGGTACAAGGTCTACAAAATGGTAATTGTTGAAAAATTGATTCCCCCCCCCCCCCCCGAAATTTGTCTAAATGCCTAAAATTTATGTTTGAATTAATAATGTTAATTCTGATTGGTGTCTGAATCACGTTATGGTAGAAAGAGAATCATGTTTTGATGAATGACCATTACAATGCCATAGAACCTTTGATACTGATTCAAATTCTAAAAATTTAGCTAGAAAACTAATAACAAATTTCATAATTTGTAATTCGAATGAATACTAAACCTGCCCTCCATTTTATGAACTTTCGCTGCAAATAATTTCAAATGAATAGCAAACCCACTTGAAATCAGCATTGGCTTTTGTGTAAGTCCACTCCTCGCTCTACAAAAAATGTAGTGATCGGATCAACTCGCCAGGAATATCACTATTTTGGCACACAAATGATCATGTTGTGTTAATTCTATGTATTCTCAAGAGTCAAGATCAAAGAAAAAAAAATATTGAATCTGTTTCCATGAACATTTGTCTAGATAACTTGAGCAAAGTATAATGTATTGGAATATCATTACGTGTGTATTAGAATGTGAACTCATTACATATAAATATGTTTCTCATGCCTGTTTTGTTTTGTTTTGTTTGTTTGTTTGTTTGTTTTTTACCTGTGGGACCACAATTTTCTGCCAATAACTTTGATTTTACAAATATTGAGAAAGCTACATAGTTAAAAAGAAATCTTTTGAGTCATGATTGAGAAACAATCTCACACTGCTTGTTTGATGATTTCAGGCTGCACATTCAGAGGAACGAAGCAGAAAGCAGAGGAACACAGTAAGACCTGCAGCTGTCAGATACCAGCAGAAAACATCCCGTCTGTGGTGAGTTGGGCTTATATCATCTCTAGATCTTCCTTTTGCAAAGAACACTTAGATGAGGTATTGTCATGGTAGCTTAACTTGCATGTTTCTGTGATATTAATGTGACTAACAAAAGACATGGCAAGGGAACATGCAAGTTATGCTGAGTCGAGGGGAAGGTGCATTCCAATGTCTTTTGTTGAACGTATTAGGCCAAGTAAAAAAAGAAACCAGTTTCTCGTCCTCGCGTGCATCGATTTTGGCCGCCGCATCGATTTTTTTACTATTTACTATTTTCAAAATGGCGCTGAAAATACCAAGAAATTCATAAT
This sequence comes from Diadema setosum, assembly GCF_964275005.1. Lineage (NCBI taxonomy): Eukaryota > Metazoa > Echinodermata > Echinoidea > Diadematoida > Diadematidae > Diadema > Diadema setosum. Next base: position 39,988,216 of record NC_092693.1, on the reverse strand, counting down.
TCTCGTCCCAGCCCGCTCCCCACCCGCATCGATTTTCAGTTGCCACATCGACTTTTTTGATATTTACTATTTTTTCGGCCGCCGAAAAAAAAATCAACAATATTCACCTACCAATCGTGATGTCTTATTTCTAATTAGGCTACGCCTTGCGTCCTCTACTTAGCTGTAGTACAGCTGTAGCTTCTGTAGCGCGTATGTAATAACGCATGCATTTCACACTGCGAGCTCGGCAAGAAGGAATGACCCACAAAGCAGTTGAACTGTAGTTGGATGGGCGGGCCTGGGCTGTGATGTATAGCGCACTCGGTACGTCGTGATGTAGACATGGTAGACAGGACGTTGAGCACCTTCTGTACATTTCTCTCGTGCTGTTGCCCGCTTCATGTGCTGCTAGATTCAGAGCTACCAAGTCTCACACATTCTGCGTGAGACTCAAGCATTTAGGGTCTGTCTCACGATCTCACGCATGGCACCCATTTTTCTCACGCATCTGGTGAAGTCTGCAATTTGGGCCAAAAATAAGGAGCATAGCTCAAAGGATTAGAGTGATAGTTGCAATTGAAGGTATATTTCCCTTTTGCCTTTCAAGATTAGTGAAAAATAGTCTCTTAAGTATGCACCCGATCACATCATTAAGAGCTAATAATTTAAAAAAGCTCCTTATCATGGGAGGGGGACACCCTCCTCGTTCGCGTGCGCATGCGCGCGAGCGCCGAGACGCCGAGTCATAAAAATCTCACGCATAAAAGTTTTTTGAACTTGGCATCTCTGTAGATTGATTGCGCAATGTAACCACAAACCCCGTTATTACGAGATCCGTGGGACCGGCGATATTACCTCGTTATAACCGGTACCTCGTTATAACCATACTCATTAAAAGCAAAGAAAAACATAAGCATGACGTCATATACCCATCCATGAAACTTAAACATATCCTTTGCGTTGTTATTACACAATTATTGAGCGTTATTATTGAGAGAATAAAGGGAGATTATTTGTGAATTAGACGAAGAAATAGAGGCTGTAATGATAAGTTAATTCTTTATTGTACTTCTTGTTTGTTAAGCTTTTTCTAAACACCAGCGCAAATATGGGGGCAAATATATACTGTAGAGTAACATACAGGCCTTGTTTACCGTAACTTGCTAGGTATTTTTACGCTGTTGGTGCCCAGCGGGAATGCGATGATTTCATGAATCATTTCGGCTGTAATCTTGTACACATGTACAGTATGATCGTTGCGCCCAAATGGATTAAAAATGCGTTCTTTATTTTCTTCCAAAAATCTCTTCGCGTTTTGTACGACCGTTCTTGAAAATATGTGACAGGATTGAATGTGGGAGGTTGTCATCCTGTTTACGCAAATCTGTACCAGATCTATTCAATCTAATAAATGCATTTGTTTCTTTTTCTGATTTAGGTTAACATGCGTCATTCAACTTTTTTTTACGCTACTGTCACCTGGCGAGATCGCGATGATTTCAGATTACGTGCGTTGTTTACCGCTAACTTGCGAGGTATTTTACGCTGTTGGTGCCCAGTGGGAATTCGATAATTTCATGAATCATTTGGCTGTAATTTTATACAATGTATGATCGTTGCGCTCGAAGGGATTAAAAATGCGTTCTTTATTTTCTTCCGAAAATCTCTTCGCGTTTTGTACATCCGTTCTTGAACTGTTGAATGCGTTTGTTTCTATTTCCGAGCACCGATTAGTATAACATGCGTTATTCAACAATACGCTACTGTCACCCGGCGAGATCGCGATGATTTCATTCATTATTTCGGCTTTAATCATACACACTCATATTTAAATTATCATTCGTTAAATGATAATGAACACATCCAGATCCATTCAAACTAATACATGCGTTTGTTTCTTTTTCCGAGCACCGATTAAGTAGGTTAACATGCGTTATTCAACTATTTTTACTCTACTGTCACCTGGCAGGATCGCGATGATTTCACTAATTATTTCTGCTTTGATCATACACACTCATATTTAAATTATCATTTGTTCAATGATAATGAACAAATCCAGATCTGTTCAAACTAATAAATGCGTTTGCTTCTTTTTCTGAACACCGATTAAGTATAGGTTAACATGCGTTACTCAACTATTTTAACGCTACTGTCACCCGGCGGGATCGGGGAGATGATTTTATTATTTCGGCTTTAATCATCCACACTCATATTTGCTCAAAACCAGCAAAAGAACTGGAAGTCGGAACTAAAATTGGAAAGGATATAATGATGAGTTGCACACGCATTCCAATTGTCCCTTTTTGGTCAAATTTTATTGTCGCTATACATGAAAAGTTTTTGAATGCGTTATATATTTTTTTCTCGTTGCGCTGTGGCCTGACCTCATATCAAGCACGCGTTTCCCGCGAAAAAGAAAACCGAATGATTATGTTTAATTAATAGGAACATCGGAAGGTGTTCCTGTGTCTTATCGCGTGATTAAGAAGAAAACATGGAAGGAACGGTACTCTGCAAAACGGGAAAAGACGTGGATAGCGAGATTTTGGTTTCCAATGTTTCATTTGTTGTGTGTTTGAAAGCGGCAATTTGGTCAAGAAATGGAACCTCGTTATATCCGATCAAATTGCTCATGTTTTTCTTTATCATGATTTACCGAAATTTTCCTTGTTATAACCGGAATCTCGTTATAACCGATTCGTTCTGCCATTACACGCAAAGGAAAACGGAACTGACGCGATCACCTCGTTATAAGCGGTTCCTCGTTATAACCGAACTCGTTATAATGGGGTTTCCCTGTAGTAGAGGAGACCTGCCAGCCAGCATACTACAGTGTAATAGCATGCGTTCTGAAGCTGGAAAAAAAAATCGTGGAGTGATGGAGAGAACCAATCTCAAGCGCACGTGTGCACAGCGAACGGCTTTAAATAGTGAATATAGTATTCAACTGGTTCGTATTCTGTCTTTCAGTAAAAAGGAAATCAGGTGGTTGTTTCACAGGGTTGACAATTGGCAGTAGGCCTACTGTCTGCGGCATTTTAAATCCTTGAGCGAATAAGTTTTCATTATATGAGAAAAGATCTAACTCGGTAAGTTTGTGTTGTGTTGAAAGGCAAAAATAATGCTATGCATTTCCAGAGATAATGGTTGGATTCATAGGTTCAACAAGTGATGCACAAATGTGTATATTTTATGTTAAAAAAACATGTTTTTTTTCCATACCCTTGATATGACTGAATACAGTCACAGTGTAAAATTGGTATACTTGTCATGCATAAACAGCAATAAATACAGATTTGGTATTAAATAGTGCATCACTCAAATGATAAGTGGTTTATATCACACATATAAACACATATTACTTTCATTTTGACAATCCTCGAAAAAATAGTAAGATATCAAATAGTAAGGACCTCCCTCATCGCCTTGCTCAAAAAACCTGGACGAGAAACTACTTTCTTTTTTTACTTGGCCTTAGTACTTAAACCCACTACCTGTTGACTTTTATCAGGGCAATTGTGTTATAAATCAAGACAAGAAGTAATACTAAATACGATTTTTTATATTTTTTAGTCTTAAGCTGCAAAATGGGTCAATTTCCCCTCACTCACGGCCTCGGAATTCGTCTAGAATTCAGCCGCTTACTTGATGACGTCACGCGATGAATGACACATTCCCCTGGCATAAACGCGCCGGCTGTTTGTATTATATGAGTTTGCGTGCATTTTCAGTCATGGTGAATGAAGATCAAGCAATCTGATACTTTTATTGATGCAAAATGGCTTTAGACGATCTCGACATCAGTTTTGAAGTCGATGAGGATGAAGACAAGAGTAATCTTGAAACCAGGAGTGATGACAGCGACAAATATGATGGAGATTTGGAGGAGTTAGGGAATGTGAAAGACGGTGTGCTAGCGGCAGAAGTAAACGGTGGTGCCGCAGCCCGGCTAAGCTAAGGCAGGGCTCCACACTAACTTTTCTATTTGGTGGCCCGATGGGGCCACCAAAATCACCAATTTCAAATTTTTGGTGGCCCGAAAGAAAAATTTGGTGGCCCCAAAAAACAATAAAAAACATTAAAATTCCTGGGGTTTTTTTTTTTTTTTTTTTGATAAGTCAAATATTTAAGTTTTATCATAGTAAGAATTGGAAGCTGGACATGTCTACTCATAAATAAACCTCAACAAACTTGCAACACTCACTCTCAAGCACTCATTCAGTCCTTTTCATCCATCCTTCAAACAAATTTGACTGCTAAATGGTGAAGACTAAGTGGGACTATGGGATTCATGGAAGGGCCGTGGAGTGGTTTAGAAGTTACCTTACTGGAAGAACTCAATTTGTTAGTTTGAATGGCCATGTGTCCAGCTCACAGCCTATAACTTGTGGGGTACCGCAAGGATCCCTTTTAGGTCCTTTATTGTTTATTCTTTATACTTCGCAGTTCGTCCTCTCTGCTCTATTTTCTACTTTTTGCCGATGACACCAGCATTTTTTATTCAAATCGAAACCCTCATGTTTTACTGAATGCCATTGATAATGAATTAAAATCAGTATCTAAGTGGATTCAGGCTAATAAATTGTCACTGAATTTGACCAAGACAAAATTTATGGTCTTTAGCAATATAATCAATATTTTACCAGGTAAGTTGGTCGTAAACGACGTGGAATTGAACCAGGTGGAATATATACAATTCCGTGGTCTTTATATTGATTGTAAGTTGACATGGAAAGTTCATGTTGATTCTTTGCGTAAATTACTATCAAAAATGTAGGTGTTATGTATAAGTTAAAACAGTATTTTCCTAAACATGTTCTGCATTCATTGTATTCTACTCTATTTTTGCCTTATATAGGTTACCCGGTATGGAATCCTGGCATGGGGAAACTGCTGTACAACTAGACTTAATTCTTTATTATTGATACAGAAAAGAGCTATACTGATAGTTAACTTCGCTACATTTTTGGAACACACTAATGTCTTATTCTTTTCCAGTAGAACACTTAAGATTCAGGATTTATATCATTTCAATATCGGGTCATTTATGTATCAATTAAACTCAGGTGGTCTCCCTGATGTGTTTTCTTCGATGTTTGTCAAAAATACTGAAGTTCATTCTTACCCTACTAGACAAGAAGATTCTTTTCATCTTTCTCCTGTACGGACCATATCTGCTTTAAAAACAATAACCACTACAGGACCTGAATTTTGGAATGAGTTGGATAGAGAAATAATCCAATCTCAGTCTCTTTATTCATTTAAGCATAAACCTAAACTAGTTTTTCTGAATTCATATCTATAGCTATTCTTCAATCCTCCTCGACATTCTCTGTTCATACTTCACATTACTGACATTATCGATTATGTAACATGTTCCTCGCTCATGATTTCTGTATTATCTCCTGAACTTCCTTTGTACACATTTGGTATCTCTGCTACTGTATACTGCATCTGACTTGTACCTTGCTCACGTGATCATGCAACTCTCAAGAAAGTCTTGTGCCGCGGACATTGTTTTCTTTGTTTTTTCTTTTTCTTTTTACTTTTCGGCGTTTATATTTCTCCAATTCACAAATTGTCATTCCTTTAATTACATATACCAAGTAAGAAATAATCTCACATCCTCATCTGGGAATCTACACCCTACAAGCAATGCTTCAATAGATGTAGATTCCTCATATTTCACATGTTTTATTGTCTTATAAGCTGTACTTGACAATTCATCCAGGCTTTTGTATTGTGATGTTTATGTTTTATGTATTTGTTGAAATGTGGAATATGGAACAATAAAAAAACAAAAAACAAACAAAACTAAGTATGAATATTCATTGACAGGCACATCGGTTGCAACATCTTAACATAAATAAATGACACTTTTCACAAAATTTCGGTGGCCCGAGGCGGGCCACCAAATTTGCCCTTTTTTGAAATTTGGTGGTCCGACTTTCATTTTTGGTGGCCCTGGGCCACCGGGCCACCGTTAGTGTCGAGCCCTGGCTAAGGTATCAGCATTAGCCTGCTCCTCAGTAGGCTGGGGTTGAGGCCGACGAGACGGGACAGCTGGACAAACGGGCATTTATGTAAGGCTTACTTTATCCATGTAGACATCTCAAATGGTGTAGAACAAAATTACATCATTATCGCAGGACGTACTTAAATTACTTGTGCATTAATTAATTACTTAATTATTCCAATTATCTGTACTCACATGAATTTGAACGGAATCGTTTGAGGGAAAGCGCCACTCAATATGAACTCTGTCTTCGCGACAGGTCGCGGCTTACGCTGCCTGCACAATCTAACATGTTAGAACTGAAGTTAGCTTTAACATTAGACCTGTTCTACTGACGATGTGAGTGATACCAAAGATCCTGGCCTAAATGGTGATTCCGCCACTCTTGGTTGGAATACAGAATTCATTTGTCATCTTCTTAAATAGAGTTCTAGATGTATCTGTCTCTTTTCGTGTTGCTTCTTATCTAACGATAGTAGGCCAAACTGTGTGCCAGTAGGCCCTACTTGCCCGGTACGTTATGGTAATTCCCAAGCGAGGAGGCCTAGCTAGCTAGTAACAATAGAGACAATCTTCTCGTAATTGCTATGCAGAACTGACTAGCCAAAACACCCTAAAAAGGGCATTTCAGCCTCACTGAATCACATCTAGTTGAACATCTAAGCCTACCTAATTGATGTTTGACTTACCGATTTTATCAATTACTCCGAAAAAGTCTTTGTCTTGCACAGATCTCACAGCTGCCTTCAAAAACACGAACACAGCTAGCGCTGTTCAAACCCCCGGTGCGCGCAGGGCGCTGTGGTAACCACCAGTGACATGTTTTGCGGTTACTGCTTCCCATGCTTACAACACAAGCTACACAGTGCAAGCAGTCACTGCGTGCGCTGTATACAGCATAGGTTATGTGTAGGCCCATGCACGGCGCCACACCACAGCAGTTGATTCACAGGGTTTTGAAAGGCAGATGTGAGATCTGTGCAAGAAAAGACAACAGGATATTTTTTTCGGATTAATTCGTAAAATCGGTGAGGTAAACGTAGCTTAGGGATAAATTAGGCTTGGACATTCCACTAGAGTTGATTCAGTGAGGATAAAATGCCCTCTTAAGGCCGCCTGATCTTTGGGTTGATTTCTGTGCAAACACCAACATGCACGCACATCGTGCAAGGTACTGTATTTCGCAGCAAAGATGGTTGAGAGCGGAGCTTCGGGTGTGCTATTATCTTTGTTTTGCAGTTTGCCACTGGGCTGTCAGTCATACTTCATTCATCAGGTGATGTCATCCAAAAGGGAGCCGAAATCGTGGCTGTTTCTCGGTCAGGGAAGCAAAAAGTATACAGCTTTTTGGTTCCGTCTGATAAAGCCTTCGGGTATCTAAAATGCCATATTGACATTGTTCATGCTCTTAACTTTCTATTGATGTATGATTTGCTGTGTTTCAGAAATTTCAACAGGTAGCCGGTTTAAGCAATGATTGACAGATGAGGTCACAACAGGAATATTGGTTTGGAAGGATTTTTTGTGGGTGTATCCAAGTAATCTGAAGAAAAATAGAAGAAAAACAGAAAAAAAAATTAGATAGAAATATATGAAATGTTTGAACTACATATTTGTTTCACTGCAAAAGTGATGTTGAGGGTATCATAAATCAACACAAAGCAACATGCATTTGTATTTCAGGGAACCTGTAAGAGTCTGTTTTAATATAGTGTTTAATCTCATACCACGTTGTGCTGTGAGCAGTGAATGGGACAAGAGCAGGAAGTAAAACTCCATATATAAGAACCACAATGAAGCGATGAAATTGTGTATAACCACAATTGTGTATAACCACATTCTGTTCATGACTAGTACCAACTTTCAATGCAGTAGCAACATCCCTTCAAAGGCTACTAGAGCTGAAAGTGAAGAGTGTTTCAGGGGTTTTCAACCCTCTGAGGAGGGACAAATTTCGCTATAACACACATTTCCCGTAGACACCTGCCTGAGTTTTCTCGGGACTTGTCTTCAATGAGTCAAGAAATGAAAAGGGACAGGTCTATAAGATTTACCTCATCAAAGTACTCTACAAAAGGTGTTCTGTAAAAAACTGCAAAAAACACAATCTCGCATTCATTCAATGATCCCAACTTAAGAATAATGTAGAAGAAGAATTGCTCTTTCAAAAAATATGTTTAAAAACTGTTGAATTGACTAGCTTGACCCATTTCACATTTTTAATTTCTCACATAAAATGGGGGTGTGCAGCTTTTTGTTGGTTTTGTGATGCAAGGTCACAAATGTTGATTTCCCATCAGGTTCTGGAATTGCAGAAGGAGAATGTAGAGCTAAAGATGCAAGTAGAGGTTCTGAATCACAAACTAACCGTCCTGGAGCAGTCACATGACACCCTTCTGTCACACATGAAGAAGCTTGAGGCGTAAGTTTGCTTCTTAGTCTGCACTAGCTAGATAGCTTAGAAATAATACCACTTTCCAGGAAAAGAATACCATTATGAAGAATGAGATTCAGTGGACATCTGTTTGTCATGTTTCCTTTAATCATCTTTTAAAGTGTGGAGACCACTGCACAGAATTTACAAATTGTTATTTTTTTCCCAGAAGTTATTTGTATCCTTTGCAAGCAATGAATATACATTGTATATGTTGTGTGCCCAAAGCATTCTTTGTGCTTCAGTAAGGTTTACATTCCTAGTAGCTGACAAATTTGTATATCCCATAGCAATTTGAAAAATAACTAACCAAATATGTCAGAGAAGGAAAATTTGTAGTAATATCCACAAAAAGAGAAATTATGGCAGAATAGACAAAACATATGAATCCCAATTAAAATTGATTTCAGAGTGATGATTTAACAATGATAACTACATATAACCTTTAAAAATTCTCTATATAAGAAATTGAAAGTAAGTAGGATTAGTACAATGTAATGCTATGTTATATTCATCAAACATAAAATCCACCAGAAAGAAATCGAGCATCAACATACATTTCATTGCTATATAAGTTACAATGATACGTAAACTTTATAGATGAAACTTTGTCTTTCTTTTTATTTTGATGTTTGTCTCTCTATATCAGACAAATGCTGACAGTGAATGAAAGATTATCAGATAACAATACTCCCAGTACATCACCACCTCTCGGTCAAGACTTTCTATCCAGGAGCTTCTCGGGAAGGTCTTTCCGTCAATCTCGCTCTGGCAGCACAGGCAGCATGTCAAGTCAGTCTAACCCAGTCACATTCCAACGTCTCATGGAACTGGTGTAGCAAGTTATTTGCAGTAACAGTCTGTCGTATTAATTATACAAATCACGTACTATGGTAGTTAAATTAATAATCAACTTTTAATGTATTTCAAATCTTCTTCCATGAAAAATTTGTCATAATGTAAAATGTACTTCAAATGGTAAGAAGGTATGTGTAAAAGGGATCAAGACACTGACTGTAGTGAAACATACACTTTAAACAAGTATCAAATGAAAAATCTATAAGGCACAGGTAGACACTGGTAGTGAAAAGGGGGCATCAAAATGACATTGATTTGACATGGATCGTTCGTATACTTGTGCTATAGAGTGCACATTGCAATGAAACATAAAAAAACAAAGAATATGCAAATGATGTTCATGGGCATTTCCACGGTAACTCACGTTACATTTTGAACTCAAAATTAGGTCGTTGAGATCAATATCCTTAAAACCTAATTAGTGATATGAGTTACTATATGTGAATGAGTATCATGCACCTCCATCCTACCTCACAGCAACATTACATCCACAGACTCTTATGAGAACTATGAGAAAAAACACTACAAATGTCGGTAACTCACGTTACATAATTTGGACATGCAAAGATTTGGCATGTCTTATATTCAAAAGTTTCCTCAAACAAGAAACAGAGAGACTTTAAAGTCTATTGTGTCAAAGTCATGGACTAACAACATACATCACCGAGTATGGTAAAAATTCAAATTGTCTTATATTCTCCAGGTATCGTCATGTGAAGCAGTAACTCACGTTACGGTAACTCACGTTACAGTTTGTACACATGATCACAAGACAAATTTTTGTCTTAATAATCCAAAGAAAACTTACCAAGACAACTTTTTTCACAAACAAACTCCATGAATAGAGAATCTAAATTGATTTGAACATTGATCTGACAGTAATTAATCCCATTTTATCCATGAGATTACCAAAAGGCAGGAAACTTTACATTTAGAATACCAACTTGAAGATAAATTTCATTTTTAATTGAGTCGTTTTCCAAGCTTTCATTTGTACTGAGACAAAAATTGTATTCAACAAAATGATATGAAACAGAGTCTATTTAATTAAATTACACTCTTTTCCAGTTAACAAATGCATCAGAAATTGAGGATTTAATTGAGAATTTGATTTGATTGTTTTTTATTTTACTAGATTTAAATGGATTTCAGGCTGTCTAGATAAAACAAGTCATCCATAAACTATTCCATTTAATACACTGAGTCACGAGACTAGAGACCTGTACAAGTAGTCTGTGGAGAGTTTAAAGGTTCAGAAATGAATGTTTCAATAAATCTTTTAACTTTTAAACAATGCAATTTATATTCCAATTATTTGATAATTGTTTGAATTACTCAATAATCGATTGTTTGTATGTTTGATTTGTTTACAGATTCTTATACTAAACTGGTACAGAAATTAGAATTGAATTACAGAAACTGCAGAGAAATTTTAGTTATCTGCTACCAGTATTGATCAGTTTAATAAAACATGTTCATAAATGTTTAAGCCTTAAAAAACAATGGCTTTGGTCTATGAAATGTCAAGTACCATGGTAGCCATTATTTAAATTGTACATACACGTAAAAAGTATACCAGTATTTTCTGGAGTAATCAAGCAGACTGAAGCAGTAAATCCCAATGAAAAACATGAATAGTAAATATTTTGTGATCAGGAGGCTAACTGTTAATATCGCAAAATGTTGATAGTTTGCTTTAAGGTACATGACTGTCCAGCTCTTAAAGAAAATGTCTGATAATGAGGTTCACATTCAACAAGTTTTTGGTAATAGATCAGCATGTAAAGTAAATTACAGTAAACATGGAAAAGTTTCATTGTAGGATTTTGCAACAATATAGCTAAAACCTCAGAGTATAATAGTATAAAACACATAAGCGTGTCAAATTCACAATGTTCAGTTCTCAAAAATCTCAGAAAAAACAGCAGGAAGTGAGCTCCAATCTTAAAATTCTGTTCATACATGTAAATGTTTCAGCCTCATAAACAATGGCTTTGGTCTATACAGGTAGGTATAAACTATGACATGTCAAACAGTAATCACTTGAATTACAAAAACAAGAACTTTTCAAGAGTAATCATGCAGTGATTATCCCAATCAGGAGGCTATTAATAGTTATCACAAAATTTTGATAATTTGCTGGAACAAGTTCCATCCAGCTTTAGAAGAAATGTCTTTTAACAACTTTCGTAACAGATCAGTATACATGCACTGTAATATTAAATAGTAAATATGGAACAGTTTCTTTCAGAAGTTAACATGTGATGAACATGTGTAATTAATACATTGTACATGTAGACCAGTTGGTTTGGTGATAGAGAGACCAAGAGAATAACAATCTACTGGAAATAGAATCTTAATACAAGAGTTCAGCAATCATGTACTCATTGGTTACTTACAATCACAACCTTCATATCATTTCTTGGTATTAAAGAAAAATCATGTCGGTAACTCACGTTACATTGTGGTAACTCATGTTACATGGTAACTCACGTTACAATTTTAAGACCTCTGTTATGAGAATTTGAAGCAAAGACTATAAGTCCCATCATATTTCTTGGATGTGTGCTGCATAGTTATTTGATAATCCAAAATACCATGTCTCAGTTGGACATAGTAAAATTTCTAGGTTAAAAAGTTCATGTTTCGGTAACTCACGTTACAGCAGCTTCTCGAGCTATGTAAGAGCACGCTGGTGTCCGAAATAATATCTTATATCGAGCTCTCCACTTTATTTACTGCTAGATTAATATATTTTTGATTTGTAAAACCAAACAAAGTTTGATTTGAGCCTCAAATATAAAAATTAATCACAAAGAGCAACAAACATGCATTTTTAGGGATTTTTAGGTAAAAAAATGCTTTCTGGTTTCAAAAGGTATAAAAATGCACAAAAGGGAACTTTTCTTAAAGGTAAAGTTGGTTTCACACACTTCAAACTATGGCTAACAAAGTAAGATTATCAGTTGTCCTGAAATATGCGGGTAAAATTTTGGTGGTCATGTCGCACAACTCACGGAAATGCCCTCATATTGGTTACTTCTTGGCTGAGTCCATAAAGGGAATGCAATTTTGAATCACAAAAACTGCAATTATCATAGCAACAATACAGATGCTCAAAGCAGATTGATTTTACGTGATTACTGTCATGGTAATCAGCGTTATTGTAAGTTGCAGTTGTCAGTGCTGTAGGAAACCTGGCATGGTTGTTTTATATATTCTGATATCATATATTTTTCACTTCTCAGGACTGCACTGATTGCAAACATGTGCCCACTGTGAGTCACAGATTTCTGTAGTCAGATTTAATTTCAAAAAATGAATACAAAGTGTCATTCACTTTAGGCCTGTAGTATAAAGCTTACCTCTCCAATCACCACGAATACACCTTATTTTTGAGAAATGAGAGTTGACGTGTAATAAGTTGTAGCTTTATATACAGCATCATTCTATCCCAAGTTTAATTCATGCTGCAATGAAAGATGTTTCTCATGGTTGGATATTGTCCTGTCTAGGTCTTCGAAACTCTATGGAGTTTGTCTTCCCAAGCAACCGCTCTGATCACTGGCAGGTACCATTTGAGTTTAAATGCATCGGTACCCTCATGTGAGTATGGTGCACTGATATGTCAGTACAACTTACAAAGACTAGTAATATGTATAATAGTTTCCACCCTATGTATATGTAATCACAAACCCCTGATGATCAAGATTTTCCCTTAAATTGAAGTTATGTAGGTCACACATTTTCAAGGTACCGATATACTTTATGCTGTATACGCCATATATTTCGCAAGTCTAAATCTTCGCGAATCAGGACTTTCTGACAATTTCGCGAGAGGTTAAATTCGCGATCGTGGAGTCTTGTACTGAACGGAGAAGTGTACACGTGTACGTCACATTCACATCGGGATCAGAGTCAATATTTTCGCGTGTCTTTAATTTCGCGAATAGCACCTGGCTCGTGAAATTTGCGAAAACAAAAACCTCGCGAAATATTCGGCGTATACACTAGTCTGTGTATTAATAACACTGGTATCAATATCTTTTGCAATTGCCAGTAATAATATGACTTTACTTTTGGACCATATTGGTTAGTAGTAACATTTTAGATTTGCATATATTTTAGGCCATAAGCAAAACATGATTATCATACATTTACTGGCCATTATCCTCTGGATAGTGAGTTTGATGGTGATGCTTTTAAAGATGAATTATGACTTGCTTCATTAGTCTGCTCATGGCTCACTCAAAATGGGCTGTAGTTACGACATCTGGTCCTCATGATACTTGATCTTTGATATTTTATCAAGATATTTCCTCATTACATTATATCATATTTTTGCTGTGAAAGACATGAAGCAAATATGGATAAATTGAATGCAAAAGTGTTATTAAAACTGGGCGTCCATATAAAAGGGGAAGAATGTTTAAGAGATGATAATCAGCCATACTACACGTCAATACCACTAGCAGTGTCCTCTCATTCATGACAACATGGGCTGGAATATTCTCTAAGGATAGATCAGGATTGATAGCAAGGGATTATTGTAGCAGGGAGAGTCTGAAAATGAGATAGAAGGTGAAGTGGTTCAGCTTGAATCCCCAAAAGTGTTTGGTGTTATGTTTGTAAAATTGTATTAAATGATTATTAAAGGAACGAGGGAAAAATCGAGTCAGTGTCAGCAAAGCAAATTCCAATCAAACACAACAGCATACCAGACAGGCATGTCCACAAAGTTTAGAGGGTAGAACAAGTTTATCTGTCAGTTGCCATTAATGCTGGGTCTGTATTATGGCATATGTGCATGGCTCATCTTTATGCCTACGCCACGAAGTGGTGCCTGAGGCATTATGTTTTCGGGTTGTCCGTCCGTCCGTCCGTACTTCCGTCCGCATTCGTTTACATGATAACTTGAGTAATATTGACTGGAATTTTACCAAACTTGGTCCATGTATAAAGTATGATAGGGCAATTACTTGATTAGATTTTGGGTGAAATCGGCCAAAGGTCAAAGGTCAAGGTCTAATCATGAAATTGTATCCGTTTACGCGATAACTCAAGACTGGATCGAGCAAGTTTCACCAAACTTTGTCCAAGGATGATGTATGATGGGACAATTACTTGATTAGTTTTTTAGTGAAATCGGACAGAGGTCAAAGGTCGAAGATCAAGGTCAAATCCTAAAATTTATCTGTTTACGTGATAACTCAAAACTGGATGAAGCAGCTATCACCAAACTTGGTCCAAGGATGATGTATGATGGGGCAATTAATTGAGTTGATTTTAGTGACATTGGTATGAGGTCAAAGGTCAAAAGGTCATGGTCGAATGCTAAAAATGTTATTTCCCCTATATCTATGCAATGCCCAAATTTATTTTCTTGAAACTTAAGAGTAAACATGTACTCTTGCATAAAGATTCTCCAGAGAGAGTTTCATGTCCTAAGGTCAAAGGTTAGGTGAAAATGTTATAATCACTTTTCTCGCTAATGGTTCAATGTATCTTCATGGAACTTGGTACATACAGTGTACGCATGTACTGACTGGCAGGGATTATCTCAGGAATTTAGGGGTCATGGGTCAATAGTCAGGGGGGTCAAAGGTCAAGGTCAACTCAAAATTTTATTATTTCCCTCATATACTAGTTTATGCAATGCTTGCATTATTAGTTTTAAAACTTAATATATACATGTATTACCTAATGGAGATTCTCTGGGAAATTTCCAGCCAGAAGGTCAAAGGTTAAGGGTCAAAGGCCAGGTTTAAATGCCAAAAAAAAAAAAAAATCTATTTTGTACTGTAATTACACTCCTTCTTCATACCTTGAAAATTACTCAATGCATAAACTTATAAAAGGATTGGTCAGAAGTCAAGTAAAAATCCCCAATTTCCCAATATATGTGTACCTGCACTCTTAGACAATTATAGCAAACCCAGTTCAAGGAAAGTGAAAATTAAAGATATTTCTGACAAACCTGTCATTTCAGTATTTTGCCAGTAGATGTGAAACTGTCATCACACATTGTGAAGACATTGTACTATACACCTATTGGGAGAATCATGCATTATGGCGGCGGCATCAGTCGCCATAGTGACATTTCTAGTTTTCTTTTCTATCATGTCTGCCTGTCAGAAATGTAATGCATTAATTTTTAATAAGTAACTTTAAACCAATCATTTGCATATTCATGATAAGATTAACACAAAAATCCAATCTTGTAATTGAATGATTCTTGCCCACTCTTGTCAATAGGGGTCACAGTAGTGTCATCCACTGCATTGCTATCCATGGACACAAGGTGTACAGCAGTGGTGGTGACTGTCATATCAAGGTATGGGACATTGAGAAACTGAGCAAAGGATGTATACAGATCATGCAGGGACACACAGACACGGTGAGTTCAGACATGAAAACTATCTTATGACTGATGGTACACCACAAACTGCAGTATATTACTTTTACCGAGTGGCACCATGTGCGTCTTTTAGGTTTTATTTTATGGTTGAGAAGTATTGTTGTTGTTTTTTTCCACCCCTTTCTGTGTGGGATGCAATATGATCTCTAAAGTTTTTCTGGTCTTGTCATATCAGATATGTACTCGTGTCTTTGTACTGGATTATGTGGTAAATGCTGTTGCAATGTGAAATGTTACGACCTATCATTTCTACCAGGTGAATCTTCTAGCCTGCTCTAGTCAATGTAGTCTGCTTGTAGGATACCCTATTTAAGATGCAGATATTGAGACTGATCAGGTGGACTGTCATGCAACATATTTCACAGTGTCTTCTATCTGGTAGAACTACCAGTATGCATGACAGTTCTTCTTGATTGTTGGTTTTTTACTATTCCATCGTGTGATTTTTGTAGTAAATGGGGCAACTTGACTACATTTGATATGATTGAAGAATTTATAGGTGGCATAATGGTATTAAAGGGTCCATTTGTTGTAGAAACTACATCTATGCCCTTTATGTTGCTATTCATATTTTGTGCTATGTAGGCATGTGCCGCTATCCATTCTAGTATACTTTATGATAGCACAGTGATACAAAGGTTTCTAGCAGAATGATCTCGAGGTATTTTGCACTCAGATAATACATGTACTAAAATTTAAAGCAGATGAAATTTGCTCTGTGTATACAAGTCAACACTTTACCCAAATCATGTTTTGTTTTGTTGTTGTTTTATTTAAAAAATGTGTCAAGTTGAATCATCGTATCTTATTTGTGACAAAATTGACTCCAGCAGGACATTGGAAGGGTAATCTTCCCCTTTTGGCTGGTTTACCTAATGGAGGTGACAAGATATACAATCCAAGTCACTGGTGAAAGGTTATTAAAAAGTGTTATTCTCTCTCGGTCTCAGGTCTACACCCTGGTTGCTTCCCCTGACTACCTCTATAGTGCCGGTGAGGACAGAACTATTCGTATGTGGAAATATGACACCGCTGGCACGGAATACAAATGTCGAAATGTAAGTCTGAGATATCAGTCAATTTGTAGCATTGTAGTGGTTTATGATGTAAATCATATATGATGATCATATATGATGTATGGTTTGCTTTACATTACCCATAATAAGCTTCCATTCTTGTTTTTATCATGTTAAGACTGTTCTCCCAATAACTACAGGTATAGTTTCCTTAGGGAAATACATAGCAAATAGGCATTTTATAATAGGTTTGATATTACAGTCTATTGTTTCTCTTAGCAGTGTTTGAATGTCCCTGTCATTAGAAAGTAAGTAATTTGTGATGCAGATATTATGCTAAATTATCATATCAAGTTTTGTTAATTTTCTACCCATCTTTTGTTCATTCATTGACAGGATACCCACAGCAAACCTGTTTGTGCCCTGCTGCAAGCTGGAGATTACGTCTTTTCATCATCAAAAGCATCCATTAAAGTAACCACATTTGAAATAAATGTCTTTACTGTAATTATAATATCTGATTGGCAGTATTGCATTCTTACTGTAATTTCTGTGTATAACTGATTTTACAAAGTTGATAATATATCTATTAAAATGTGCTTATTTCATGTCAATGCAACATGTGCTCACTTGACCGCAGTATGCAGACTGAATTAGCTAGTCATCACTAGTAATACTAATGTTCATGGAACTTACATGTACTGCTTTGGCTAATCGGAATAATTTGACATATATGAGAAATCTAAGTATATTGAAAAGATGAGGGCATGAATGATTTAGGAGAGCCTTGTTGTGAATATCTAGCATTCGTCAGTTTATTTAAAAGTAAATCCTATGTGGATACCTCCATATTTGATGATATTAATGACCCGTTGTGATCTGTTTGTATGCAGTATGAATAGTGTTAGTGGCCCTGAGAGAATCACCCTTGTAATCCATGGTTTCTCCATAGGTCTGGTTGGCTGATAGTCTTGATCTAGTCCACACCATTACTGGCCCACATGACTGGGTCCGAGCTCTGGCAGTTGACTCCAAGATGGTATTAACTCTACATCTTTCCTTGGTTCACTTCTTTTCTCCTGTTCCTTCATATGTTGTTGGTATTTGCTCCTCATATTACTCCTGTCTGTAAGAGAAGGCTAATAAGATATTTAATGACAGATTATTATATGACAGTTTAGAGTCCTTTGCAGATTAAAGTGTCTTATATTATGTTTGAAATACATGTAGTTCCTCACACTGAACCATCAGGCATCTTTAAATCAGTGGGCAATTTTTCTATGATTTTTAAAGTTCTCTAAATAGCTAGGAATAAAGTGCTTCCCATGCCTTGGGATTGGAAAAGTTGACAATCCGTTGACAGGTGTGCCTGTAGCTGATTGGGGGGGGGGGGGGGGGTTGTAATTGTCAGCAATATTTTCTATTTGTAAAAAAAAAAAAGAAGTGCAATGACTCACACTGAAATATTTCTTATCTGATTGGCAGGAGAGACTGTATAGTGGCTCCCACAATTCTCTCAGTGTCTGGGACACCAAACCTCCTTTTGCTCTGAAAAGGAAAGTTGACCACACCTATGGAACCATTTACTCCATCGCTATCACCCCTCAATACGTCCTCCTTGGTAAGTCACCAGTAAACATTCACCATCACCACAGCATTTACACGTATGTAGAAAGTAGTGAAGTTTCTTGTCTGTGTTGGCAAATGTTTATTTTTAATGCACACAAGCTCTTTACCAAAATTGTAAGTTAACTGATCCAAACATGGCAATGAAATATGAAAATGTTTCTGAGTGTATGTATTTCATTGAGAAGCTGTATCATCTGCTGTACACTACCAAGTAATAGCTGTAAAAGTGGATAATATCTATTAAAAAATTTTTTATTCATATTCATTGGAAGTTACTCCCAAAATGTGCAAGTCCTGAAAAGTAATAGATTCTTAACTACCTGGTGTCTACAAAACATCTGAGACTAGATATTCAAATTACTTGCACCTTTTAATTCATTAAAGGCTGAAGATGAACATCTTCAGTATCTATAAAGAATCAATTCATTCTGGTATCTGTGATCCATAATGAATGAACATGTGTCCTACTATATCTGTCATCTATATGGCTTCACTTACACCTCAGAAATCTCCTCACTGTTTGCTTTTCACCATGCCTCCAACAACAAATTAATCTACACTAATTCATTGATGACATACATCCAACCCCCTCTCTGGATTGTAAATCATATTTTCCAATTGTAGCAAATTATCAGGTAGCCAGTGATTCTCCTGTATGATGAACCACCTCCTAAGAAGTTCAACATTTTTGGGACAAACTGTGAATCAGCCACATTTTTATTCAGAGCCTTATGTAATTTGGTTCTTATTTTCTCTGTAAATGTGGGAGTATGTAGCTGAGATTATAAACAAGAATCAGCATTGCCAGTTGGGTGTTTAAAAGGAATGATTTGTTAAGACAACTGATGTAGGTCAATGAGATACTGGGGTTAATTATGCTCTTACAAAGATATAAACTTTGATGGACATTTACATTGTGTTCACCATATTCAAGATTTTCTATTGTTCGTGAAATATTTCTTTGAGCCTGAGAATTTTGAAAACTAATGTAAAAGGTTCTGAAGACTTGAATTAGTTTATTGCATTTTTATCTATTTTGTTGCCCTTCACTACTAATGGAAACAATTCTTTATATCTGTTTCACTTCTTATGGCATTAAAACTTACTAACATCCTGTTACATGCACGCTACCTGTCTTTGTTCTTGAAATTCAAACTATTACCATCCCTGCCAGTGTCACTTATAGTTTCTGCATTGCAAATTATTTAAGTGGGTGTTGGCTCTGTTTCATGTCTTATACCTCTAGGCTGTGTTTGTTCAAAGTGTGATTGTGAAAGACGTATTTATCTAGATGGTATTTCTTTGCTGTACAGTACTAAATAGTAGGATAGAACTAAATTTGCTTGAAAAACAGCAGACAAATTATGGATTCAGTTGTGGAGAAATGGAAAGGTTTTATTTTTTAAAAATGAATGTGGACTCTCATGATTTTTCCTTGTTTAATGTGGATTATGTTTATACCTATGTGACTAGCTTTATGAAAGATATTAGTAAACATAAACATTAAATCAGGGAATCAGGGGAATATGAAATTATTTTGATAAACTGAATTCATCATTCTATTGAAAAATAAGATAAAATCATGAATTTCTGTGACAGCGATTTCTAGTTATACCCCCGCCAAACGAAGTTTGAAGGGGGTATATAGGAATCAGCGGACGGTTGGTCGGGCGGTCGGGCGGTCGGTCCGTTGCAAATCTTGCGTCGCGAACTACTTCCTCAGTTTTCAACCGATTCCCATAAAACTTGGCTCAGATGTGTGCCTTGGGTTGTAGATGTGCAAGACGTATTTTTTGACAGTACCCAAAAGTATGTTGCCATGGTAACGGCATATTATGGGCAAAAATGGGTACAAATCTTGCGTCGCGAACTACTTCCTCAGTTTTCAACCGATTCCCATAAAACTTGGCACAGATGTGTGCCTTGGGTTGTAGATGTGCAAGACGTATTTTTTGACAGTACCCAAAAGTACGTTGCCATGGTAACGGCATATTATGGGCAAAAATGGGTACAAATCTTGCGTCGCGAACTACTTCCTCAATTTTCAACCGATTCCCATAAAACTTGGCACAGGTGTGTGCCTTGGGTTGTAGATGTGCAAGATGTATTTTTTGACAGTACCCAAAAGTACGTTGCCATGGTAACGGCATATTATGGGCAAAAATGGGTACAAATCTTGCGTCGCGAACTCCTCCCACAGTTTTTGATCAATTTTTATGAAATTAGGTACAGATGTTCATCTGAATATGTTAATGTGCAAGACACATATTTCCGCAGTGGCAAAAGTGCGTTGCCATGGTAACGGCATGTTATTGGTAAAATATAGGGTAAAATGCTTCATGGCAAAACTGCTTCGTCAGTGTTCTTCCAATTCTCATGGAATTCATATTGAATGTTTGTCTTAGGATATAGGTCAGCATGACACATTTTTTGACAGTGACAAAAAGTATGTTGCCATGGTAACAGCTCACATATTATGAGCCAAAATGATGGAAAATTTTGTGTTGCAAACTACTTCCTCAGTTTTTGCCCAATTTCCATGAAACTTGGTACAGATGTGTGCCTTTGGTTGTAGATGTGCAAGACGCATTTTTCGACAGTACCCGAAAGTACGTTGCCATGTTAACGGCATATTAATGGCAGAAGATCAAGGAAAGATCTTGCGGATTTAACTACTTCCTCAGTTTTTTGACCAAAGTTTATCAAATGTTGTTTTGACCAAAGCTTATGAAATGTTGTTTGGCGGGGGTATAACCAGTCGCTGTAGCGACATTTCTAGTTTAAAGGTGGGGGGCATAGAGATAGAAAAGAAAGCTTTACAAATCATGGTTGATGCTCTTTGTAGACACTTTTTTGAAAATGGCCTATGTCGCTTTCACCCTGCTCTCACACAGGTACATACAATCAAAATGTTCAAGTGTTTGAAGCTGACTCTTTTGCACATGCGCAGACACTAACTGGGCACATCGGGATTGTTAATGGCATTCGCACCAGTCCTGCTGGCCAGTTTGCAGTCACTTGTTGCTATGACGGCAAAACGAGGGTAAATCAAAATGGTGGAAGAGATTTATTGTGATGGACTGTCTGAAAAGAAAAATAAGTGCAGGAAAAAGAAAAGCTGGAAATTGCTCACTTCTAAAGCTGTAACCTTAAACAGAGGAATGGATCATAAAAAATTGTATGATATGCTCTCATATTGACAATTTTGTACGTAACATCTGACACTTTGCAATTTGTATCTGCAAGACGTGCAGAAAATTCATGGCCTTCATTCCTAATGGTGACATCAGCTACACAAATTCATTTCATGTTGTCATCATTCATTTCAAACTTCATGTGGATAACCTCACGTCACCAATAATGCTAAAAGATCCCAGTGCCAATCTTAATTCTTGCATTAGTCCCATTTGACTTCAATTAAATTTGAAAACAACTGTTTGGTAATCTACTGTCTTCATGTTAAACTCTTTTCTCCCTGCTGGCTTGCTGTAGCCAAAGATAATCAAGCCACTGTCAATTTAAATCATGCTTGCATTCTTCATTTGTCTCAGTAGCATGGGGCAAAGGTTTTGGTTTTATTTCACATCTGGCTAATTCTTATTAGTAAAAACATAAGAAAAAAAAATTATGTTTGTTTTTCAATTTAAATTGCCAGTTTTCTAGTCACGCTTTTCACCTGTCTTTGTTATGAAGTGGAATAGCATTTTAAGTTTGGTATGCCATCCTGTAATTTTCCTTGCCCCACCCTAAATCACCTCAGTGCATCAATACTCTGCTATTGTTTGAGGAACATGTCAAAATGAGTTTTATACTCACATTATATCAGAGCTGTGCACAAGACATGATTTCTATTTGGAATCATTAATTAACATCATGATTATGAATCAATTATGTTCTGATGTTTGGTAAGAGGTTGCCTTGTAGGGGTGCCCCCTTGGACATCTGATGTCCCTGTAAAAGGCCTGGAAATGAGAAATCTTTCATCACCTCAAACATTCTTGCATGTAGCTATCTCTGTTTAAAAGGTGTTGGTATATTATGATTTCATATTGTGCATTTATCAGAAATTTCATATACAACTGAACAAGAAGTGAAATCAAGAAATTGCGCTTTACCCCCATAAAAGTGATATACAGCTTTTTGTTGATATCTTGCACTTATTATTTCTTTTCAGTTCGGGATTTCTTTTTTTAATCTTTATGTTTATTTGTAAGTGATGATTGCCTTGCTTAATGTTGTTTCACTCCTACATGGCCAAAGCTATTATTCTAGTCAAAGTGCCTTTCGGTTATAGTCTTTCTGTGGTACTGTCTCAAAGAACTACATGTATGTCTTATGGCACTGGACAATTAGTTTGGGTAATTCAGAAGCACAAAACTCCAGAATAACACCATTACTTGTCTTTATATATCAAACGCAATGAATTTAAACCTCATTATAAATAGTAGTTCACTGTGAGCAAGGCTTGATGGAGTGAGAAAACAGAATGGCATGGCATGATTCAGCTGTCTTTCACCTGTAAGTAGTGAGTAGATGGTGTGAACCTCCTCCCTCTCCTTGCATGTCTTTCCTCCATTATCCTAAACCATGCAGGGACCTACAGCCAGAAATTACAGGTTCTGGACCTAGAGACATTCGTTCATGTCAAGGAACTTGGAGGTCAAATAGGTGTTATAACATCCCTTGCTGTAAGCCCTGATGGCCAGTTTGTAATCAGTGGAGCATACGACAACACAGCCATGGTATTCACCAACTAAACAATCTCAAGACAGCAAACAGTAGATACATGAAAATGATTTGTTTTAATGCACAGTGGAAACTACCTCTTTGCCTTGCGAAAAGTGGCAACAGTAGTCAAGCAGTTTTGTTCAGTGGTGTTACATTACCTGTCTATTTCACAGTCACTTGCCTTAGTCTTCACATATTTTTATATCGAGAGAGGACTATATTGAGAATGGTTTTCTTGATAAATATCAGTGTTCACCAAATCTGGACTAAGCAGTTTGTATAAAGTTTATGATTGTCTTTGTTTTCTGTTCTGAAAACAGAAACACAGAAAGTGTGTTTATCCACCTGAATAGAAATAAAACATCCATGACTTCCTACAGGCATAATTGATGTGAGGTGTGAGATCGAAGTGACCAGAAATAATCAAATTTATAGAAATATGGAAGATGCTGTCATATGGTTTGAATTTAGAAGCTAGAGACACCAAACATCTTGGGCAGAGTTCAGTTTGTAAGTTCAGTTGTAATGGAGATTAAGAGATTACTTTATTGCACTCAAATTATTATTTTGATGTATGTGTGCATCAGTTTGGCAATATCACACTATTGTAAAGAATTTGTGAGCCTTCATGGGGTAATTTTGTAGATTCTGGCAGTCTTAAACATCAACAGACTTAAAAGCTCAGGCCCCTTTCAACTCCATTTTGTTGACTTATAAGTCAGCACATGCATAATTCAACAGATTTCTCCACGCTAATTTATTCTATGTGGACTTACACAAGGTATACTGTACATTATACATGTACTATTCAGCTGTTAGAAACAAAAAGGGGATATAAGGATATCTTTTAGAAGGCATGGGTGAATAATGTTACCCTTAAGATGCCAAACAACAGGCTAAAGGAGAAAGAACTTTTATCAAAAGTGAGATCTTTTGAAATTCTCCTTTTATTACTTTCGCTTTTGTAGTCGTCCTATCTAGCAGCATTAAAACTTTAAAAATTCAGAACTTTTGAACAAATTTGATTTTCCTCAAACTTCACTGATGTATTCTATAATTGTATTTACTTAATCTACATGCACAGCCAAAATATACATCGTAATAGTGAAAGTGAATTCTTCTCTTTCATTATGTGGACATTAGTAGGCCCATGTAATACTGCAAGAATTTGATATCAAAATGTTAGTATGACATAGATAGATGATGACCTATGACCTCTCTACCAATAGATTTTCAATCTGGAGAACTTCCTAAGTCTACAAGTCCTGTCCAGACACCAGGGTAGTGTAAATGCCATTGCTCTCCGGAATGGTCTTCTGTTTACTGGCTCAGAGGACAAAGATATCAAGGTGAGTCTGGCTTGCTTCATCTTACCAGATTTGTCACATTTTATGTACAGTGCTCCCGTTATAATGAACACGGTTATAACAAAATTCCGGTTATAACAAAATTCTGGTTACAACGAAGTAAAAATTCAGGCCGCAACATTATCTACTCCATGTATTCTATTGTTTATTTGTTAACAATAACAATATTTTATAACGGGAGTCCACTGTATGTTTTGTTCACTTGCCCTTATCTATTATAAAACACATCCATTTATGCAGAGTACTTTGTGACACTGTACTGGGTAAAATATTTTAGATCATAATGTTGAATATGTGGGCAAATAGCCATATGTACTGTGTTGCTGATCGACAGACCACTCGGTGAAGTTTGTTGTAGGGTATGCTGTCCATGCAACGAAACAGTTGACTCTGATGTTATTTTTGTTTTCTCACCCTGTTATGTACAGATTTTCAAGTACTTCAAGTCAATCACATACAGCAGCTATGGCATTCATATCACACCTGGCAAAGACACATGAAAGATACAAGGATTGATCTCCATGGTGATGGATCTCCATGGTGATGGATCTCCATGGTGATGGATCTCCATGGTGATGGATCTCCCAGGACATTATCTTCCCAAGGCACTGTCTCCACCCCAGTCATTCACCTCATCTGTCACATCTTGGCCTTGTTTGAATGCTAGATGGGAATGATATCTGATCAAAAAAACTGAGAGTGTACTCCAGTATATATCCCTATCACCTTACATAGATCGAAGTAGACTGATTACTCTTGTATGGGTGGGATGGTGAAACCTGTTTAAGAAGGATGACAGGTTGTTTGCTTTGACCTCAGCTCACACGACTCTTAATTAGCTGAGCACAGATACAATGAGGTAGATTCTCAGCTGTGCCTTCATGGGTCCATATCATTCACTAAGGTATTTTTAATCCTCTGAGGAAATCACAACATGAAGTTTGAAGTTGGTTGGAATGAGATTTCCTGAGAAATTGGTGCTCATTTGCAAAAATTATAATTTGTATGCATTCTTCAAGATTTTCACCAGTGTTTGAGGCAGTGACTATGGTGACTTGTGTATGACATCATGTTATGTCATCCATTACTTGCCAGTAAATCATCATAGTGATACATATACCATTAGTCAATATGATGTGACACTAATTGCAGACAAATGGCAGATTTAATACAACGTTCTCTATGTGGAAAAATGTTCATAATCTGTAATGAGAAGAAAGTCAAGAGTTATGTGTGGATTAAAAATACAAAGTGTATCTGTCAGTGTATGGATTGATGCTCTTTAGATCACATTACTGTACATGTGGTAATATAAAAGTGGCTATCTCTGTACGAGTAATTTTTCTTGCTCTGCTGAGTAAGGTGAATTTTGCATGTTTTTAATTCAACGGAATCAAGGTATTAGCTAGCGATACATATAACAAACAAAAATATTCACATGCTCTTATTTTCTGGTTGCATGAAATGCGCAAATATTTCCATACAGCAAAAATTTCCACTTGTACAGTACATGTATTTACATCATTTTAATGCAATAAAATTCTCAAATTCTTCTTGGGGCTATATGAAAGAACTCAGAAGTTAAGTATATATGGCAGAAGGCATTTAAAGCTGTAGTTAAGGTTACTATGGAAGTGATATTTGGTGAGACAAGTGAATACCATGCGTTTCAATTAAATTTTCACCCGATGTGTACCTTGCTTTTTAAGTAACATCTCATAGATTGTAACATGCTTCACCCATACTGTAGGGTTGGAGGATACTGTGAAACCCATTATGTATTAACTGAAGATCACCTCAAGGAAAAAAAAAAAGTAATGGAGGCAAAAACTCACTACAAGATCTGTATAAGGTATTGCTTATGGTGAGCTCTTACTAGCATCAGGGGTCCCAAATAAACTTGCATATTTATTTTTTTAGTGGTGTATACCTCATATGAAGAAATATAGAACAAAATAAAAAACACCACTCTTGCTGTCATATAAAAGCAGATATTTCTTCAAAATTTTACCCCAAATATCTTTGTATCACCCTCTTCATTTTTCTATTAGCTCTATTACCCTCTCACACCCACTAAATTCCCCTTTGCTAATGTCAACATGTAGTTTGCTAAGCCTATTTAGTGGTTGGGCACGTACGTATTTGAGAGTGAAAGTACAACCAAAAAAGCAATCATTTGTACATTGTGTTAGCATCATATCATGGTCAATATGTAAAACAGCATGAGGAAGCAATAAAGGAAAGGAATGAAACGTATGGTATGTAGTCCCACAAATGCATTTTTATGTGTTTCTTGATGTAACATATAAACTTCAAGTGTAAAAGAAGAAAATCTGCCAATCCTGACAACCAAGCTACATATTGTCTGTATTCTTGGGCAAATGGTCTTTGGAAATGAGGCTCTGTTTTTTTGAATGTGTAACGTGCTCTGAAGGGAAACAAAATACAATACGAGATATACGTGTATGCAGGGCTGCCAACTCTCATGCATTGAGCGTGAGACTCACGACATTCAACCAATTTTGACTGTCTCACTCTGATAAACGAAATCTCACGCTAAACCCCCAAAATGGAATGTACACGACTACAAAAATAAATATATCTCTAAATTCTCTGATATTCCGAATATCGATATGCCCAAGCCCAAAATTTCGAGATTGTTCCGCGCGGGTGTAACGCTTAACCAATAATAATCATTTTCGGTTCGCGCGCAAAGACGAGCTATTGGATTACGATTGGTTTCTACCTATACCACGTGAGCGTAGCTTGTACTTTTGGCAAATTACAGTACTTGTACATGTATGGCTATGACGTGTGCTTTACATTGCTTTACATACACTGACAGTGTACGTAGTATGTACGTATGTACATACGGCCGCACAGCTGGCCGCCAGGCGCTAGCCAGGAGGTGGCTCCGCTCCCTCGCAGTGTCTCACGCCAAACTCTCACTCAAGGTTGGCAGCCCTGGTGTATGTGGCCTTATCAGGGTGACAGTCTGTACTGTATAGTCAGGTGATGCTAAGGTAGGATTGACCCTATGGAGGCTGTCAGAGTTATTGTAGGCTCAATGCAGCATTTGGAGACATAATTCAAATGATGGACTTCTGATAAGGCATTACAGCTGTACCTTCCAAAGTCCAATATCCCACCACACTGCCCTGGTTCCTGCCATCAAACTGTACAGTATTTTGTATGGAGTCTCTGGTGTAAGATTTGTGTGCTGATATTGGGGAGTCCTGTTATATTGAGGTTGGATGAAAAATTCCACATTAAATAAATTATGTAAATTGATGGGTCTCCTCTAGTCTTTACAAGTGAACCTCTGGGAAATACATGTAAGTTTCCTCAAATGAGAGATAAATTTTAGGCCAAAATACAAAAAATGAAGTAATGTATGCGGATATAGCAAGGACAATTTTTGGTCCCAAGTAAAACGGCAGACTGTAGAATTATTCACCATGTCAATACAATGCACTGTACTGGCAAACTACTCTTGAATAACCACTCTGTACTTGTCTGTTTATTGGTGAGTGTTTACATGAAGTGCATACCAGTTACCCCAGTGGCAAGTGTACGGATACGATGGTCCGGATATAACAAGGTAACTTTTAGCCAGACCGATGGACAGTGTGATAATGGGATTCCCCTGTATATGATTGCATATAATGAGAACTGTCTACCACTGCCAGACCTGAACAAGCAGTGTTAATTGTGTGTGTTACATTGTTCAAGCCTTGCTGTAAATGCTGCCACACTAAATTAAAAAGAGCAGAAGTTATATGTACTTTAACAAGATACTGGTATTGTTGGGAATTTACACTAATTAAGAAATTGCCTACATATTTATCCATGCTTACAAATTGATTTAGTCACAAATTATGATGCATTGCCTGTTTTATTTTTAAACATTTTATACATTTATTTACCTTGGACAATTGCATTTGATACATTATTTTTACAATAAATTTTCAATAGATTAACATACAACTGCATACTTTTTCACAGCTGTCTTCATTTAGAATGAACAAGGACACAAAGTCATAAAAAAGAGAGAAGCAGATGAGAGATGTTTAGAAATGAACAGGAAAAATCCTGTGATGACAATGTAGTAGACATCCCAAATACATAGTACCTCCTGCACACACTTGATGGCACTGCAGAAACACACATAGAAATGTATTTGTTTACCCTTGAAAACTTCTTTATACAGATATCCATTTTGAAAGCATCTTTGTGTCATAAATTGACAAAAAGTGGTACATGTATGTGTATTCTGTGTACACAGTCACTAGACACTAAATCTGTAAAGGGGTCATGACAGCTATCTCGGTCTTGTCCCAGTTCAAGATATGTCTACAATATCCCTTCTCCATGTGCACATACAGAGACTCCAACCCAAAGTACCTTCTGATCTGGAGATTCTCCCGCCTGAAACCCCTAGCAAACGGGAGACTCAAAGTTGATGTGTGCGAAGGGCGAAATTCCCAGGGTTCTAGATGCTCTCTGGTGCTATCTAAGGCTTATTTTTTCAACATACGATAGAAATATGTAAGAAATCCTTTCCAACGGGAGACAAAGAGCCAGGGCAGGAGAAATTAAATCTCAAACGGGAGAACGGGAGATATTGCAAAAATGGGATTTCGGCGGGAGATCTCCCGTCGAAAACGGGAGAGTTGGAGTCTCTGCACATATCAAGAAAAAAATATTGTGGCACACTTGTATGTGAGATATTTAGTTAGTATTTTAGACCTTTACATTGATTATACACAGAAAACGTAAACACCCATATGTACATTTTGAATTCCTATTGAGTACAATTACACATATATATGTTTGTACCAGCTGTAGTG
Organism: Diadema setosum; assembly: GCF_964275005.1. Classification (NCBI taxonomy): domain Eukaryota; kingdom Metazoa; phylum Echinodermata; class Echinoidea; order Diadematoida; family Diadematidae; genus Diadema; species Diadema setosum. The sequence continues at coordinate 39,958,918 of NC_092693.1, read as the reverse complement.
AAGTGACTCCACAACCCAAACCATTTAAAAAAAAAAACTTTTTCCTTTAAGCAGAACGAAGCTGTCTGTGTTGTTTTGTTCTTGATGTATTGACAGCCATTTTATTATGCTAGCTTTTATGTGAAAAGGTACAGTGTAGTATAAATGTGGATATACAAAAAATGTATTCTCCATGAGGAACATGCTTTAAGCTTTTGATTATCCTGTTTTCACCCAAAGAATTTCAATACATTACAATATACTCAAAACCCAGCTTTCACACATTACTGGATACACACTGTACTATATTATTATTATTTTTTTTTTTGCATTCGATTGAGTAAGATGAAGCTTGTGTGTATTTAATTCTGTGGAATCAAGACATCAGATAAATACGAGTAAAAATATCCTCAACGCGAACAGTTCCACTTTTTAAAGTAGCTTTTTGCTGAGTCAGCAAGCCTCAACCAAGCTATTGTATATGGCTGTCGGACTCAACTTTTATGATAAAGTGTGCATAAAATCAGTCTTCTATGCAATCAGATATGTACACATATGTATCAACTATCAGATTCTCATGTGCATGTGTGTACATATGTGTGAGGGAGTGTGTGTGTGTGTGTGTGTGGGTGCATGTTTCTCTCACAGAAACAAACTACTGATGTATTCCAATAGCGACATTGTCTATACACTTTACTTTTAGCTGTATGTGAAACACTACATTTTACTTTCCACAATAATTTTACACTGTAAATAAATTTATAGTGCTGGTAAAATAATTACAGCTATATAGTACAGTATAAAGAACTATCAGAACCTTCCAATGCTGTTTTTGAAAAAAGAGTACAATCTGGAACACACAGTTTGGCTTTTGGAATACTTTGCGTGGTACACTGTCACTCTCATATGAAGAAAGAAGGAAGATGTATGATACATGAAACGGTATGGACTTGTGGGTAACCAGCTACTGTCTTAGCACACCACATTGTGTTTTGTTTATTCCAAGTCCCCTGTACAATGTGGTTAAATTGCTTCAAGAATTTGTGTTACTCATGTGTCCACACTAGGAAACTCTTCATTGATTTGGTTCCCTGAGTCAGCCTCGCGATTCCCTTGTCGAACACTTGCACTCCTGTAATGGCAGAGTTTGCATTTCGTCAGAATATATTGTACATGTAGTTCTGGTGCATTCTCTTGCATCACGTGAGGCCTCGTTCACATACACTGCTTTTCAATCCAAGCTTTTCAAACCAGGCGTAACGTCCCTTACAGCTTCTTAGGCACATTGGTGATGATTGGCTTGGGACGAGTTTTAAAGACCATCTTCCTCCGGATGACTGCCTTCACTACGTAATATGCATCCTCATCACATTCATGCTGGTTTAGGTCTGCAGTGCCATACTCGGGATCACAGTTCAAATCTCCATTCTGTTCATCTGTGGAATTGGTCTCCATGGCAACTACTGGTTCAGTGTTACCATGCTCTGGTCCATGAACATTCTCATTTTTTGTCAGAACAATGAAGGATTTCTCCAGGTCAGAAACTTTGCCATAGAGGATGTGATGTCCAATAATCAGGATTGGTACTCCCTGAGAAATACATTAATTGATGAATGAATTTACAAATGACTGAACAGTGAAATTAATGAAAAAATCAATTAATAACAAATATACATAATCACATAACTGAATATCCAATCTTTAATCTCTGAAATAATCTAAATGAATGGAAGATTGTCAGGGTGTGTCAGTGTAGGTCTACAAGAACTCATTGAATGTACATTGATTTCAGAAGAAAAAGTATACTCCATTTTACTTGACTCAGAATTAAGAGTCAAATAATATGCAGTTTATAGAAAAGTTGAAAATTTAAATTCAAACATGCAAAAGCTCTGGTCCTGATATGGTACTCTCTGTAATTTCTTCATTATCAATAATGGTCACATTTACTACAGTAAGCAGATAATCAACGCTGGTGAAGGTGATGGGACAAACTATCACTTCCGAGGCGATCTGGATGTAGCTAGCTTTCCGAAACGCAGCTGAGGAAAGATACTGTACACATTCAGATTGCCGAGGAAGTGAGATACGTTTGTCTCATTCGTCTGTAATATGCAGCAGATGGGTGTGGTACCTGGTAACATGTGTTGTAATCAATGATCAATGAGTATAACCAGTAAAGTGATTGATGAGGTCACAAAAGGTCACCTTATTATTAAAATGTAGATCACCAATGAAGCGTCCTGTGATTTGCTCGCTATCTGGAGATTCAATAACTCCTTGTAGCTCCACCAGCATCCACTCTGCAGGAGCCCCAGGGCTGGCTCTGAAGGTAAGATGATGGGCAAGAAATCTAAAATCAAACCAAACTTGCGTGTGCATAACAGTAACTTCATCATTTTTAGACTTAATGACTTGAGTCATATTCGCATAATGGTGTGTATCTTGCAAAATTACTATGTGTATAACCCTTTTCCTACATTGATCCTTTTTTACTTTATTTTTTTTTTTTGCTGAAATAAATTGAAATTCTTTCTATGTTACATACCACTCTCAATGACATGAAGGAAAGATTCTATAGAACATATCTTAGAATATGAGTATCAAACCAAACTCATACAATAAACAAATCATAGAAATATTATGTTTATAAATTAGGACATGGTGTATATCACGCATGATCAATGAAATTCAAGAGTAACATTTTCATGATTTTCATGGTTCATGGTCTATTGTGCCATTAGTAATACAGTGCACTCCCGTTATAATGAAATGCTCGGGACCGGCAGTTTTCTTTTGTTATAACGAAATTTTGTTATAACCGAACAATACATTATATAACAGACACAAGGAAACCGCGCATATGTCATAATCCTGTTTGTTGAATACTCATCATACACTGGAAAGCTATGTGAAATGGGATGGTACCTTTTTAATCTCGTTTAAATATTACATTTAAAAGAGAGCATGAAGTTGTTAACAAAACAAAAAATAAAAAAAATTAACAAAACTTGTGAGTGTGTGTGTTCCGATTAACGAACGTTTGGAATTCCTATCATTTTCGGACTAACGAACCGTCGTAATAAGAATCATATTTCATTGTCGGATTAACGAACCTTATTAAAAACGAACCTTTGGAATGAAATGTATTTTAGAGAGCGAATTTTATTTGGAATAATGCCAAATGTTTGTAATAACAAACCCTATTTCATTTCCGAACTAACAGACATTTAGATGTATCAGAATCTGTGTGTTTTGTAATAAAGAACCTTCAGAACAGTAAAACGAACCTTATTTAATTTCAGATTATTGTATTACAATAACGCAAGTTCCCCTAGGAAACTGTGCGTGACACATGGAGCGAACACACAGTGATGTGAAGCGTTCGCCCATGCAGAGACGCTTAATGCTTGTTCCGCTACGCACTTTCGAAAGCGATCCGCATTTCGTTATAACGGAGCGCATTTCTTTTGTTTTTCTTTGTCAGTGGCGCTCGGAAAAGACTTCGTTATAACGAAAATTTTGCTATTACCATGTTCGTTATAAGCAAATTTAGTACCATAGATTTTAATGGGGATAATTTTGGGACCAGAAGTTTTACTTTGTTATAACGAAATTTCGTTATAACCGTGTTCGTTGTAACGGGAGTGCACTTTCGAAAGCGATCCGCATTTCGTTATAACGGAGCGCATTTCTTTTGTTTTTCTTTGTCAGTGGCGCTTGGAAAAGACTTCGTTATAACGAAAATTTTGCTATTACCATGTTCGTTATAAGCAAATTTAGTACCATAGATTTTAATGGGGATAATTTTGGGACCAGAAGTTTTACTTTGTTATAACGAAATTTCGTTATAACCGTGTTCGTTGTAACGGGAGTGCACTGTAGATCTCTAGAGTCTAGACTAATATACTTGGCTTGGCATCACCACAAAGTCCACAGGCAAAGCTGAAATTGCACAAATGGCAACATCAAATGCAACACAATCATGCCTTATTATTGAATACTTTTAGGTTCTACTGGAAAAATGAGGGTAGACATGTCACACACATAGTTTTACTGAAATCTAAGGTTCCTGTCTTTCATAATTTTAACTTTTTTGTGAACTCTATCTATGTGAAGTGAAAACTGTAGCTGATATGTGGTGGTCCAGTGTTGAGCTGTGTGATTGGTACCATGGTAATGTTACTGAAACCCTGTTTTAATAACAGACGTTACCCCTGCAATGTCAGGACAATGTCTGGAGAACAAAAATTCCTGGCCTCGGGCAATAAAACTGCAGGAGAGAGCGAGGGGTACCTATAACCCCGGGGTGCTCCTTGTACACAGTTCGACGTTCGGGCTGTGTTTCGCAGTTAGGTACCCTACTACCCATTCATGTGCAAAGGGATGTGGTAATAATAATAATCCATGGCACATGATTTAGGTGAGCCGTGTGTCATTCTCTTTGGACTATTGTACATGCATGTTGAGTCTATCAAAGGAATGTATACTTGAACATTGTTACAGCGAGAGCGTTTTATAAACAGAATTTAGGGTCATCAGTGTAAATGTCGGGGTATTCTATTATTATACTAGATCTATTAATCATTCTAGCTGGCTAGGGTAAAATTTGGCAAAAGTTACTGCAACAACGTCCGAGAAACATTCTGCAGGGGCAGTTTTAACAGGTAGCAGTTGAGTGGGGGGGGGGGGGGGGAGACTGCCCAAGCATTGTCACGGTAAAATTTTGGAATGGTATGGGATGGTCTTATGACATAAAAATGTTCTCGCAGCCAAACGGTTGAATTGCAACATTTGCTCAACAAAAAAAAAAAAATTTGTAGCAGCTCAACTTTTCTCTGCATCTTTCTCCTTTACAATTTCCTTCTCTCCGCTCAGACCTCTGATCTCCGTCTTCCACACATACACTCTCCCTCCCTCTCTCTGTGGGTGTGACCCTCTCCGCTGTTTCGTTTTCCCCTCGACAAGTCTCCTTATCAGGTAATTATGTAGACAAACTCTCGAATGATTACTCGCGAGCCTCCGCTCGCTGGTGTGTTTATCCTCAATGCTATTGATGACGGATACAATTCCTAGTATTGAAAGCCACTCGGGGTAATATTTCTCTCTCGTGGCCCAGCCACGGACACCGCCTGATAAGCACACAGTTCGATTAGTGAGAAGGTGTTGCTGTGGAAGTGTATACTTGCACCGCACTACGAACAATACATAAACACACATCATCTATCCTCACTAAAAAATAATACAACACAAATTTGACAAAAAACAGAGTAGAACTAGTCAGTTCTATATTTAAAGATAAATATCAATTATTCATCACTATTATTAGAAATCATCATTTCATAATAATTTACAATCATTATTCATTATCAAATCTATTAAATTTCAACTCTAACAGTTATCTGGTTCAAAGAATCTAACGCGCCGTTAAAGTGTTAAAATGGGGCTTCATTGGACCTTTTTTAAGGTGTTGGTACTGTTACTGTTAGGCCTACTACAGAATTAGTGCAGAGGCCACAGTAGATCTAGTGTGTTTACTTTTGTTAGTTTAGTTTAGGGAACTCGAACTTACATGTAACGTAGGGTCTAGGGTTGTTAGACATTATTCAAAACAGCTCAGAGCAGGTTACTACACTATACACTGCCCTAGTCGCTGTAATCGCGGCCCGCGACGCGTTGGGGCTGGTCGCAGTTAGGTCGGGCTAAGCAGTTACAGAATTCTACACTCTGACTCACTGACACTAGATATGGCACTACCTATCTCTCCATAGCGATAGGGCTTTAAGCCGGAAACTTACTTTTTAAGGAATAATTGCACCATTCTGTATGAAGATTGTCGATGTCGATGTCACCAAGATGGATGCCGGCCTCTGCAGCATGGCCTGGGTACAGTAATTTTACTACTAACTGTTAGGCCCTGAATCTCTTCGGGTATCGAGCGAGCGAGCTATAGCGAGAGCGGCGGCTGTGAGCGCCGAGCTAGCATAGCCGTCAATCGCCTATACACCGGCGGCCCGGAGATTACTAGAAATACGGGAACTCCTTTTCTTGAGACGGCGTGTGGCGTGTGGTACTCGTGCTCCTCCGTATCCCGATTGTATTTCCCGCGCCTAATAGTGCGCGGTGCGCTAGTCCGCGAGAGGAGTACCAAACCGGAAGAGGAAGTGAATTCGGTGAAAGGTTACAGTGCCGGTCTGCATAATAAAATCCACGTGTGTTTGATTTTCGATGTAGCACACGCGTGAAAACAACGCCACAACCAAGCCGTTCGTTGCCGCTGCTGTACCCTGTAAACTCTCGCACTGGAACTGTGTGTGTCCTGTCTGTTCTGCTTTCAATAAGGTAAGTACAGCCTCTACATTTCTGTGGGAGACAACATTTTTGTCCTGTGATTTGATGTAACAATGAGAACAAAGGGCCTTTTAAAGAGGTTCAAGACTTAATTTAGTATGTAATCTTTTTATCAGAGGCAGGAGGAATAGACATGTGAACTAGTTAAGACAACTGCAAGTGCCAGTCCCATTCACTGATATTCATGCTGTTAAAATGACGCTATCCTATATGCCATGTCAAATAGGCCTAGGTAGAACCTGTTCTACGCATTTTACTTGCATTTTCAATGCAAGTGAAGTAAGGCCTTACTAAGGGATCTCATCTCATCCCAAACGCTGAGTCATTCTTGTGAACTCTTCTCTGTTCCTGCTGTATAGTGAGGTGCCCGCACCTCGTCAGAGGCCCGAATACCGTCGCCCCGCTTAAAATTGTTTTAAGCGCACTAAACAAAGATTTATGCCCGAGACTGTGTTCAGTACGTTTGAAACTTGGCAGGGCTACCACAACCAAGCAAATTTGGATGAAAACCGAACAGTTTTTCGCGAAAATCAGAAATTTTAATCGGAATAGGACCCTACGTGTTATAGGCCTAAGTACAGATTGTATCACCACTGACTGTCCTCGCACGCATCTTTTACGTGTATGTCTATGGGAGCATCACGGTCACCCGCACACGTCTTTTACGTGCTTTGTCTATGGGAGCGCGGGTGACGAGTTGCGGGTCCCTTCCTTAGCGCGCAACTTTTTCGCATCGTTCGCGTTTGACGACGATAGCTGCAAATTTTCAATATCAATTCGGTGAACTTGTGATTCCATTGGAATTTTCAGCATTTTTCCTGTATGTGAGTTGGATTTCAAAGAATTTCAGTGGCGAAATGTGATTCAAATATGCGCAAACATTAACTGTGACGAGGTGCGGGTCACCCAAGCATACTGTGCCTTCGACATTTCAACCATATTTTTATTTATAGAAAACTAGGTCTAGGGTCTAGTATAAGTTTAACTACACACAGCCGCTGTCGCGAAGCGACGCGGCTGCACCTCTATTCCTTCGCAGACGTTGTCATTTTTCAGTGTGGTTGTGCGACTCCTTCATGAATATCTTTATTAATCGTGGAAAACTAAAATACAAGGAATTATCGTAATCTATGATAATCATTCCATAATCGGTATGCGATTTTTTGTTTAATTACGTCAAAAACTCACCGAAATCTGTGGCTGAAATCAGGTCTGTAAACGTCCTTATTGCTTCACTCCTCATCTGCGTGTTATTTGAATGGCATTCACTCTCGTATACTACAACGTACAACGTAGGTAGTCGGAGAGCTAGAGGGCGCCTCTCCGACTACCTACGTTGTACGTTGTAATATACGAGAGTGAATGCCATTCAAATAACACGCAGATGAGGAGTGAAGCAATAAGGACGTTTACAGACCTGATTTCAGCCACAGATTTCGGTGAGTTTTTGACGAAATTAAACAAAAAATCGCATACCGATTATTGAATGATTATCATAGATTACGATAATTCCTTGTATCTTAGTTTTCCACGATTGATAAAGATATTCATGAAGGAGTCGCACAACCACACTGAAAAATGACAACGTCTGCGAAGGAATAGAGGTGCAGCCGCTGTCGCTACAGCGGCTGCGTGTAGCTAGTATAAGTTATAACAAGGCCAAGTAAATTTACAAAAGAAAATAGCAATAGCATCTCATGACCATGATGACTCATCCAAATTTTTGGAGAGTGCGAGTTGTAATGCAGGAGGTCTTAATATTTGATATCTACTCACTAGCTATTTTTTTATCTGAAGCTCCTGCTCAGCACAGCGTAAGGCACTCCATACTGCATAGTTTTGCTTTGCCTTGCATGATAATCATTGATAATGATATTCCAACATGCATCAACTAGGTCTGTTATAAACCCTGAACGTATCACAACCCAAAAATTAATTTGTTATTTAATACGTGCATCAGGAAAGAATTAAAGTGACGCACATATACAATGCTGCACTTAGCATGCTTAGTATGAATTTCGATAAGCAATTTGAATTATTGCAGCGATTGACAGGGTTTTTACTTTTACAGTCAGAAACAAATTTTGCCCTATTGACATTGCATGGTGGCTCACTATGGATTAAATCTAAAAAGAAAAAGAGGAAAACATTGGTTTTTGGTGTTTTTTTCTTTGGGGCTGAGCTGTGCCCCTCAGAAAACAGTGCCAGCCAGTCACCTCAGAATCCGAAATTTCAACTGGAGCCTCTACAGTGCATGGTAGGGTTAAACCCCCAGTATTCGGTCATTTAAGCTTTTCTGCAATATTTTTCAAACTAAAATAATATATACATACATCATATCTACAGCAATGTATGTGAAATATATCAAATTTCTTTAATCTCAATTTTCATTTTGTTAAATATCTCACAGAATTTCACAAAATCCCAAAATATATCACCTAGAAAATTCCCCAGAATACGGTCACCGCGACCAGAATTCGGTCACGCGATATGCGCGTTCAAAGTCAATTCGTGTTCAAGGCAGCTGAAAAATGCACCACGCACTACCTTGTTGGCGCAAAATTGCATCGGCGACGTTGCGGCGCCCGTTGGTGACCGAATACTGGGGAATCGGCACTTGCATTCAACCCTTGTACATTGAGACACTGCATCAGCACGTACAGAAATTTTGTGTTTCTTTTGTGTTTTTGAGGACAGCATCACACTCTAAGCTTGTGATAAGCAAAAAAATCCCGCAAGAGAACAGCGTATTTCTCGATTTTTAGCGCTTTTTCGGCAACCCGTACTCTTAAAACTGGGCTTAATCCGCGTGCGCTTTTGGAAAGTCACATGAATTCTGCAATTTTGACGGTGAAATTTGTAATTTTGGATGGATTTTTGGAGGGGGCTAAGGGAGTTTCCTGTTGTGAATGAGTGTGCAAGTATGTGATTTGATGTGATCTGCGTGTGTTGTGACAGTAGAACTTACTGGCTGGTGATTAGTGTGATAAGTGACCGAATACTGGTACTCTTACCCTGTATTTGATTATTATGACATGATAGACAATGATACTAGATTCTGGTATGACTGTACATACCAAACAGGAATATAATTCATAGAAAGGTAAAACTCACTGACTCGGCTTTGCATGCATTGAAGAATATTTACCTATGCCTAGATCATACAGATGATTCTGAATGCAGGCTTTGTTAAGCCTCTACATGCAGATCCAGATTTGATCCATTTATACTATTCCATAGAAATGTCATTGATGTCATTCTACTTTGTAAGTTTTCTGACAGTGTTACCTACCATGATCTTTTGTGTTCTTCCTAATCCTATTCTTCTTTTTCCTCTTTTTAGATTAATTTTAATATTGGTCATCACAATTCTTAGAAGAGTTGACCTGATCTGCTCTATAGACACAGGAACATTCAGAGAGCCATGGGAGAATTTTGCCTCCACCACGTCAAGTTCTTCAATTATGTTCCCAGTGGCATAAAAAGTCTAGCTTTCAACCAAGCAGACTCTCTCCTAGCAGTTGGCCGAGATGATAATTCACTGGAGATCTGGAAGGCAGGGGAGGAGAAACAGTGGCATCAAGAAAAGGTTTGGAAAGTATAATTGTTATTCTTTTTTAGGAGGTTGTTTTGTTTTGATTCCTCATAACATTAACCTGGGAATGTTTGTTCTCTTAGTTTACTCTTGATTTAACAACCATCATCATGTGCAGTCTTGGTATGGGTAAAGAAGTTGCATATGTCACATTTTTTATTGTTTTCATTGTCATGTTGGATATTACTATATAGGATGCTAACTGCTACATCAAAGATCAATGTATGATACAGTTCCTTTACACTTTGCTACAAATTAAATGGATTGTTATCACTCTATAACTGGTACGGAAACACTGCCAAGAACTCAGTGATTCAGAACCTTCCCCGCTGGATGCCTTGTACATGTTGTATACATGAGCCAGCAATATGGGTTAAATGAACCGTATCAAATCTCCTACTTTCACATGTAATGCATACTTGCCAACTAGTAAGATTTTATCAGATTCAGTAAGATTTTTTACGTTAAAAATAGCAAAATCAGATTTTCTGTCAGAGAAATCAGATTTTAAAAAAATATTTAGATATACCTTTCATGTGTATTTTCTGAAGATTTGACCTAAAGTAAGATTTTTAACTTCAGTTTGCATATAAAATAAGATTTTTGCAATCCACGAGTAAGATATTTCATCGTGAAATGTTGGCAGGTATGGTAATGCTTTTTTTTTTTTTTTTTTTAAATCATAATGTTAAATCTTGGATATCTATAAATTGTGCTGTAGTACAAGAAAAAAAAATACAAACCAATACTCCATTTGTGCCTTGGAATTACACTTTTAATGTGACTTAGAGAAGACACTTAATTCACACTTATTTTTTTCCCCCTCTATGAGATGTATGAATTCAATTTTCTATTAACAAAGAATTGAAATAATAAAATCTCTTGGGTATCCTATTTGCTTGCAATGATGTTGTGATATGAATGTTTTGAATTCATGTGCCATGCTACTGCAATTTGTGTATGCTCATTCATGCAACCTTCACAATCAGGTTATCCCTGGGTCACAGAAGCACAAAGTGAACTGCCTTGTCTGGGTCAAGGGTCGTCTGTTTTCAGCTGGGCTCCTGGGTCACATGATTGAATACGATCTACAAAAACTGGAACCAAAGGTGAAAGAAGAATTTCTTTATTTGCAAACTACATTATTCCCTCAGCTTTTAACCCTTGACTGAGACAAGTCAATAGTGTCTGGAACATTTGCTTCAGTTTTTTGAGAAATGGTGTGAATTTATTCCAAGCTCACTTTACTAGTTTATTATGTTGACGTTTTACTTCCGTTTAGAGGCAATATAAAACCTAGTAATGGATACAAATGGCATATTGATCAGAATAAGTTTTAGTTTACAAAGACAGATAATATACCATATGTTTGTACAGTGACTGAGCCATAATAGAGTGTCAACAGCAACAACAAAAATATTACTCATTTATGTTATGAATGATGAAAGGGTTTTTTACTGAGATCATTTACACTTTTCTTTACAGTGGAGACTTGTCAATATTAGAAGTTCATCTATTGTCTTACATTGATAGTTGAAATGTTTTCATGTTTCTCTTTATTTGTTTGCAGAAATCAGTGTACTTTGGAAATGCATTTTTGTGTCTTGCAGCCAATTATGCTGAAACACATATTGCGGTAGGTCATATGATATCTCAGAAAGTCTGATGAAACTTAAACCATTTACTGACAAGGTTTTGTCATTAGCAACCTTTATCATAGAGCAGTAGATTAGTCATAGTACAGTGAACTCCCATTATAACGAAGTCATTGGGACCGACAATTTCCTTTCGCTATATTAAAATTTCGTTATAACCGCACAACTTAACAATAAAAATATGAAGAGTGGGTAATGTTGCAGGGTGAATTTTTACTTCATTGTAACCAGAATTTTGTTATAACCATGTTCGTTATAACAGGAGTGCGCTGTATTTAAGTATGGCAGTATATGAAGCATTGCTAGTACATTGTATAACAGACATGTTTTGAAATAGGATGCAGATTGTCCAGGAACAAATACTGTAAAACTAGAAATGTTTGTGTGCATTTTAATTTTGCAAATTTCATGAGAGCCAAGATTCAGAAAAGTTCTTGTCTACACTATACTACACTGTACTCTACACTTGTCTACACTATGCTGATACAAATTATACCATCATATAAATGTATGATTAGGGACTGAAATGTATTCCTGCAAACCCCCCCCCCCCCCCCCCCTTGGATGTTTGTAGATACTTTGATAGCTTTCATGTCTGGATACTTTTTCTCCCAGATATTTGTAATACTGATTGTGCCTAGGTTCTGTCTAGTTGTGTGCAACTCTGCAGAAACTTGACTGTGAATGTTTCTCTTTCTGTCCCTGTATGACTCATTTTATCTATTTTATCTGTCTCAAGGCGGGGTGTGAGGATGGTTATATCCGTCTCTATGAAGTCAATGATGAGGGGTTCACCTATGACAGAGCGTTTCAAATGCAGCAGGGTCGTGTCGCGTCTTTGGCATGGCACCCATCTGATGATGTCATAGTGACTGGCTCTCTTGATAACATCAGACTCTGGAATGTCAGTACAGGTAGTGTAGTCACCTCTGCTTTCTCATTCTTCCCTTAGATTCTGTAAGCACCAGTTATTGATCTCAATCAGGGTTTGCCTTTGTGAGTAGTATTGATGATGGAAATTCTCAGCAGGATCAGGAATGATAGATGTTGAGTGGGTTACGTAATTAGATTTGGCCTTCATCAAGGTGATGGCAAGTGACTGGTGTCAATTTTTTTCCCAGAGAATGTATATATATATATATTTTTTTTTTCTAATTCATACTGTCCTGCTTTAAACTATTTCAGCTTTTTCTGCATTAATGTGCAATAAATCACAATCAGGTGAAGTGTCTTCAAGAAATTACTTGTTAATACGGAATTGCCGTCTTTGAATACATGAAATGTCTCTTGCTAGGAATGGACAGCATTAAGTATAGTATGTTTAATGTTGGAAAAACTGTTCAAAGTAATTGTTACATCAGACAGATAATAGTGTTCAGTGCAAATACACTGAAAGGAAAAAATATTTATGACTGAATGATAATTAGATTTGGGTATACACCTGTAAATACAAATTGTGAAAATTGTTCAGCAATTCCAACCATACTGTGGTATGAGAAGAGGCTCTTCAATCCTGTCAGTCTGAAGTAAGAAAGTGGTTTCATGTTATTTTTTATCTATCCCTGGTAGTTTTTTTATGCCTCCGCCATGAAGTGGTGCCGGAGGCATTATGTTTTCGGGTTGTCCGTCCGTCCGTCTGTCCGTCCTTCCGTCCGTCTGTAATGAATTTTGTGGACAAGGTAACTATCGAAACCTGTTGAGGTATTATAATGAAACTTGGCATGTATGTGTATTAGGGGGTGAAGTTGTGCCTATCAACTTTTGGGTGCACATGCTCAAGGTCAAAGGTCAAAAGGTCAAGGTCAAATACATAAAATTTCACTATTTCCAACATATCTATTGAATGCCTGAAAATATTTTCTTGAAACTTAGTGAATACATGTATTACCCAATTAAGATTCTCTGGTGAAAGTTTGGGTCATGAGGTCAAAGGTCAAAGGTCAAAAGGTCAGGGTCAAATACATAAAATTTCACTATTTCCACCATATCTATTGAATGCCTGAAGAGATTTTCTTGAAACTTATACCCCTTTCCCGCTGAAGAAAATCTTCCCCGGGGGCACCCGGGGGCACCCGGGGAACCCCGCAGTGTGAAAGGTCACTCGGTTGAAACCTAGGGGAAGCCTAGGTGAAACACCGATGAAATTTTGGGCAATTTTTACCCGAGAAGCGTCCTGGGTAGACACTGATAGTTCAACGGGATTGCACCTGGTGGTTCACCGAGAGCGCCCAGCGTGAAAGGTTGTCTCGGTGAGACACCGGGGAAAATATGCAGATTATGTCAAAGGTCATGTCTTGTTTCTGGTCATGCACACGTTTTCAGCTAGCTAGCGCGCACTCGACCTCCCAAATCCACACGTACAGGGTACTAGTAATTCGTGTTTGTGAACATACACACGACACTACATAGTATGTCGTTTCGTGTTCAATGTGGCGTTCACAGTGTGACAGCATTGTTTTCCATCGTGCTGTGCATTGTATTGTTTCATTAGCAAGCCGTGTATACAAAGCTGATATAGGTTTACAATGTACTTGATCGCTTTGATGCTTCCTCCTTCTTCGTCTTCCTCTAATGTCTAGCTCTTAACTCTTCCAGTAAAGTCTGATAGTGATACAGTCCGCCTCTTGCTTGATTTTTTCGTATTTTTTGCTTTTCTCGTCAAGTGCTGGGTTTACAATGTGCAGGAGAAATCCGTTGACGTTTTGTATTGTTGAAATTTGAGGGAATTTTGCAAATGGCTGGAGCGTGGACCAAAGACGAAGAGAGATTGTTACTTCAATTACGTAGTGAGCGAGGCAGCAGTGAACGAAGAACTGAGCGGGACGTCGGCTGACGCTGGCACCGCGTACGAGTCCCTCCTCCGAAAACTTGCTGAACATGGAATCGAAAAAAACCAAATCGCAGATGCACAACAAACTCAAGTACATAAGATCACCCACGTTGCGAGCAGAAAACCCGTCTAGGGGAAAGTTTCACCGAGAGCAGTGTGAAATGACGGCACTGAAACTTTCACCGAGACGGGCAGCGGGAAAGGGGTATTAGTGTATACATGTATTACCCAATTAAGATTCTCTGGTGAAAGTTTGGGTCATGAGGTCAAAGGTCAAAGGTCAAAAGTTCAAAAGGTCAAGTAAAAATATTAAAACTTCTTTTTTTTCTCCGTACCTTGGAAAACTGTTCAAGGTATCTTCATGGAACATAGTATATACATGTACTAACTGGAAGTGATTATCTAGAGAGTGTAGGGTTCATGGGGTCAAAGGTCAGGGGTCAAAGGTCAAGTGCAAGACTTCAAAATTGTACTATTACCCTCATATTTATGCAATGCCAGCAGGGTTATTTTTTTACACTTGGTGTATGCGTGTGTAACCTAATAGAAATTCTCTGGAAAGTTTTTTTTTTTCTCTTTTTGCCTCAAAGGTCAAAAGGTCAAAGATCAAGTGAAAGTGCTGAACTAACTTTTTCCTCCATATCTCGGAAGTGGCTCAAGTTACCTTGAAACTTAGTACATATTATGCATGTTCTACCTGAAAGTAATTATCTTATGAATTTTAAGGTCAAGGGCCAGATGAAAATGGTAACAATTTACTATTCAATTCAGAAATTGCACTTTTTCTCCACACCTGTACCTTGAAAATTACTCAATGCCTAAATGTATGAATGGGTCAAAGTCAAGTTAAAGTCCTTAAATCCCTAGATACATGCTCTCTTATTCATCCAATTAAACCTACGTCAAGGAAGGTGAACATTCAACACATTTGTGACAAACTTGTCATTCCAATATTTTGCCAATTTTGTGAAAATGTAATCACACAGTGTCCACATGTACTATCTAGACCTATTGGGAAAATCATGCATTATGGCAGAGGCATACCAGTCGCCAAAGCGACATTTCTAGTTTTCCATGTAATAAGCACACAGAAAATAGGTGTGCAATGTGAATCCAGTAGCAATTGAACAAGCAAGTAATGGTATGTGAGTGTTAGCATTAATTATATGATGACAATTGTATTATTAGCATTGTGCCTGCAGTAAAAGCAGTAGTAGTAGGTATTGTGTCACCTATAGTAGCATTATCATCAATGTCATTAAATCCATCAATGTCACTAAGGTCTCCATATTGCTATACATTTATTATTATCATCATTTTTAATATTAGTCTGATGAAATCAACCATCAGTTTTGTGCTTGCAATCCCAGGCCATGCCAAGCTGAGAATCACCATGCAACGTGTCCAGAGAAACCAAGAAGTGGTGGTCTGGCAGGTAGCCATACTAGAGGACATGACGGTGGTCAGTGGAGACTCAGTGGGGAGGACTCAGTTCTGGAACGGAACTCATGGCACTCTACTCAAGGTGATAGAACATGGCAAATAGTTCAATACAACGCACTTCTGTTATAATGAACACCGTTTTAACGAAGTTCTTGTCACAATGCAGTAAAAACTCACGTCCAAAATGAACATCTACCTGGTAATATACGTACAGTATATCTTCATATACTTGACTGTTAGGCTATAACAAAATTTCAGTATAGCAAAAGTTATAACTGCCAATCCCGAGGACTTTGTTAGAATGGGGATCTCCTGTATTGATAACATCAAATATTGCATGAGTGCAGTAGTGGTTTGGCATGTTAGGTCAGATTAAGTGAGTTAACAGCTAATGGAGCTTAAACTGTAATGATAAATCTGTTGGACTTAAGTGAACAGAGCCAATGTTGTGTGTGCCAAGTTTATTTTATGAAGTTACAACGAACACGGTTACAATGAAATTTCTTTATAACGAAGTAAAACTTCTGGTCCCAAAATTATCGCCATTAAAGTCTATTGTACAAAATTCACTTATAACGAACACGGTTAAAGCGAAATTCTCATTATAACGAAGTCTTTTCCGAGCGCCACTGACCAAAAAAAAACACACAAAAGAAATGTGCTCCATTATAACGAAATGCGGATCGCTTTCGAAAATACCTAGCGGAACAAGTATTTATAGCGTCTCTGCATGGGCGAACGCTTCACATCACTGTGTGTTCGCTCCCTGTGTCATGCAAAGTTTCCGAGAGGAACTTGCGTTATTGTAATACAATAATCTGATATTGAATAACTATTTGTTTCATTGTTCCGATTGTTCTTTACTACAAAGCACACAGATTCTGATAGACCTGAAATGTCCGTTTGGGAATGAAATAGAGTTTGTTATAACAAATATTTTGGCGTTATTCCAAGGGTTCGTTATCAATAAGGTTTGTCAGACAATGAAATACGGTTCTTATTACGACGGTTTGTTAGTCTGAAAATGATAGAAATTCCAAATGTTTGTTAATCGGAACATTAAAAAAAAAAGTTTCCAAAAGTGAAAAAGGTGAGTCCACTTACAAAACTTCGGAATTACAAACCATATAATCATCTTAAGATAACCGAACCTTCGAAATAACTAACCTTTCTCATTTTTTGATTAACAAACCTTCTTCGGAATAACGAACCTTATTTCATTTTCAGATTAAAAAACATCCGGAACAATGAACCTTTGGAATAGAGAACCTTTGTCAGTTTTTGATTTACAAATCTTCTGAATGACGAACCTCATTTCATTTTCCAATCAACGCACCTTCGAAAAACAAACAATATATTTCTATCTAAATTATGAACTTTCGGAAAAACGAATCTTCGGAAGAGCGAAGCTTCAGATAAACAAACCTTCAGAATCCTGGGAATGGCGAAACTTCGGAATGAGGAGCCTTTGGAGTAACAAACTTTAGTAAGAAACGAACATTTGGAATAGCCTAAACCATCATTTTCTATACATGTGTGACAGTACAAACAACTTCATGCTCTCTTTTAAATGTAATATTTAAATGAATTAAAAGGGTACCATCCCATTTCGCATAGCTTTCCAGTGTATGATGAGTATTCAACAAACAGAATATGATATATGCGTGGCTTCCTTGTTTTCATTATATATTGTATTTGTTTGGTTATAACGAAATTTCGTTATAACAAAAGAAAACTGCCGGTCCCGAGCATTTCGTTATAACAGGAATGCACTGTAGTGGTGTATCATTACTAGTAGGTTTATATGTTTTCCTCACAAAAGAGTTCTACTTGTTATGATTGATAATATTAGGTAATTACACATATGTAACTTGAATTGCCTGATTTGAGAGCAGGTTACTGTAAAATGAGGAATGTTTGCGTGAGTTTTAATTTTGCGAATGTTGAGAGCGCCAAGATTCGCAAAAGTTCTTGTCTACACTATTGATATGCATTGCATGCCAGTGGCAATTTGCGAAAATTTCAACCTGTGAAAAAGGTTGTTGGCTGCAATTTGCGAAAATTTCATGCCGCAGGTATATCATGTTTTACAGTAGTTTTTGTCATTTAGGGTTACAATATTTTCTTTCTTTTGTTTGTT
Organism: Diadema setosum; assembly: GCF_964275005.1. Classification (NCBI taxonomy): domain Eukaryota; kingdom Metazoa; phylum Echinodermata; class Echinoidea; order Diadematoida; family Diadematidae; genus Diadema; species Diadema setosum. The sequence continues at coordinate 39,940,925 of NC_092693.1, read as the reverse complement.
TTGATTTCTTCTGTTTGTAGGAGATTAGAATTTTGCTTTCATGCAAGCAGTGTCCAGTTATCACTGATCCTGTATTACAGTCTTTATCACCATGGCCCGAATTCACGAAGGTGGTACAAATGAAACCATGGTTTAAACCATTGACAAAACCATGGAGCGCCAAGTGTCACATGGAATATTTCGTTACGAAATCAGTCATTCCGTCGATTAAATGATTATTTTGTAACAAAATGACAACATTTTGTAACTAAATGAACATTTCGTCCATGAAATGATAATTTTGTTAACGAAACAGTCATTTTGTCGACGAAATGACCAATTTCGTAACGAAATATTCCATGCGACACTTGGCGCTCCATGGTTTCAACCATGGTTTCATTTGTACCACCTCCGTAAATTCAGGCCCATGTGTAGAGATTGAAACCATGGAGCAGCTTTTGTGCATCATTCTCAAAGATACTTCTCATGAACAAGTTTAGATGTAGACAAACCATATCACACTGTCAGTCCTATATCTATTGTTTCATCTTGCCATTAACTGTTTTTCTGTCCACATGTTCACGTTCAGTGGCAGATCAGGGGGCACGTGCCCCCCCCCCCCCCCTTTAATGATAAAGAAAACAAAAAGAAAAGAAATGAAAAGAAAATGAAAGGGGGCGCTTTTTTTTTTTTTTTTTTGTTGCTTATCAGATGATGAAACCTGGAAGATGCGTGAGAAACTGCATGGGAGCCTTTTTTTTTTTTCAGCTGATTAAACCCGAAAGTGGCACCAGAAATATTTTTTGTGCCCCTTTTTATGGAATTCATGCATCTGCTCCTGATGTTTGCTATCCCATGCAGATACTTATTGGAATGTAAATGTAGGATAATTTGAGTCTTTAATTTCATTTTGTCACACAGAGTTACACCAGCCACAGAGCAGCCATTCTCTCAATGTGTGTGTCTGCAGATAAAACCAGTGTCTTCACCGCTGGCATTGATCCTATCATTGCTGAGTTCCGTCTGGTAGCAAAGACTTCTGGGAGTGATTCCAAGCACTGGGTGCGCAGCAGGACCATGAGGGACCACACCCATGACGTGAGGGCGTTGGTCATGGCCAGAGACCAGCTGGTTTCAGGAGGTACATTTTTTTTTGTGACAGATCTGACAATTTAATGGGCATCTTGGCTTTGAGCCAAATGCCTCATGTGTGTGTTATCAACAGAATAGCAGCAGTTTGCAGGGTTTCTAAAGAGGGACCTGTCTTTCACTTCAAGTGTACAACACATGATATTGTACACATTTGCAATAATTGGGGATATATTTGGTAAGGGGGGGGGGGAGAATATTTTATAGTATTACAGTGTCCTGGGGTACTTAAATCAAGACAAGTCAATTTCTGATGCTATTGGAAAGCTGTATTACTCAAAATTGTTCCATTTTTAGGTAAGGACTTTATGACATATAATGGAGTTTTGGCATGGTTTTAAAACAATATCCCTCTGTCTGGCTGTTCCAAGTCTCTTGAGAGTGAGGAGTCCGTGTAAGTTGATAATCATACCAATTCCTATTATCTGAGGGAGTCATGATGGTCACCTCCTTATTGAAGTTTCTTTGTACCTTGCAATGTAATCAGAGAAAGTGCTACTGGTTTTCTATATGTGACCGTGCATCACAAAACGAACAAAAAGTTGCACGCAGTGAATTCATGTGAGGACTGAAAATAGGTGAAATGGGTCAACCCAGCCAATCTTGAGTTTTTCATATTTTTCGAAAGAGCAAAGCTTCTTCTATGTTAAAATTTAGGATCATAAAACAAACAGGAAACTGTGTTTTTAGCAGTTTTTCTCAAACACTTTATTATGGAACAGTGTGGTTAGATATTTCCAATAGAGTCCCTTTTTCATTTAAAAAAAATCCTGTACACACTCTTCCTTTCAACACTAATAACTTTTGAAAGGATAATGCTACTGCTTTGAAAGTTGTCATTAATCATGAACAATATGTGTTAATAAAGCATGCCTAATTTCAACTTAATCTGACAATCTCTTCATTGCTATCGCTCCGGTGGTTAACACCATGTTTTTTTGTTCCATTCATGGCACAGCTAACATGGCTTGTAAAAGATTAAGCGCTTGAATGGACTCTTTACTTCAGAGCCTCTTTTCTCAGTTCACACTTTTCCAGAGTGTGTGCTTTCTTTTCAACATTTAGATAGGTTAGGAGAGTCCATTTGAATTGAGCTATACATCTTTTTAAAGCTTAGAGTCTGCTCTATTAGAATCTGCCTTTAATTAAAAATCCATGTCTGGCAACTTTTTGTTTGTTTTGTGGTGCAGGGTCACATATACCCGAGTCAGGGGCGGATCCAGGAATTCCGTAAAGGAGAGGCGCCTTTACAAAATTAAAAGGGGGGCACACATGCCCTCCTTTTTTTCTTTTTATTTCTCTTGTTGTATCAAAAAATGATGAGAGGGGGTGCACACCAGCTGCGCCCCCCTGTGGATCTGCCACTGCGAGTACAACCCAATAAAACTCGAGCCTCAGAGTTTGTGAATAATAAACAAAAATTTCAGAATGGTAAGTATAACACAAAGTGGAGCTAATGTACTGTAAAAAGAGCGGTGTTAAAGAGGCTGTACCGTTGTGGTCGAGGTTTTGCGAGATATTCAGAAACCACTCTATAAGATGTCAAAGAGCATGCAATTCTAAGGGGTATCAAAAGTTTATTCATTTGATGAAAATCGGTTTTGGAATGGCTGAGATATTCAAAGACAAGGTGAAACAAAAAGATCCTAATAAAAGGTGTGGCCTGTCGCTTTTTATTATTATCACTTTTTTTTGTTGATATCTCAGCCATTTGAGAACCAATTTTCTTCAAATAAATGTTGAATCCTTCTTAGAATTACATGCTCTTTCATATTTCATACGAGGTTTCTCATTATCTCACTTAGGAATGTTATGAACCTGAATCCTCGCCTCAACCAGTACTGTACAGTCCCTTTCAGTGATATGAATTGGTAATGTTAAATACTTGGTTAAGATAAGTAATGTGATGTCTGACTTCTTGCCCCATGTTCTCTCTGACAAGGTCTGGACACTCAACTGGCCGTGAATCCTGCTCACCTTGAAGTAGACATGTCAAAATTGAAACAGTCAGCCCACAAACACCGTCAGAGGATACGAGGCTTCCCTCATGTAAGTCTCCATGTTTGTTTCCTGTCATTCACAAGCAAACTTCTATCATGTTTCCAATTTTAGAAGAATACAGTTTGTCTTACATAAAGATAATATCTGTCATTGTCCATCCTTTATTCTTCTACTCGATCCTTCATCATAAGTGAAATTTGTATGAAATGAAGATAGATTGGCATACTCTTCAAAATGTCATCTCAGCTGAGAACTACTTAGATAGGAACAATCAATTTTGTTGTGTTTATATTTGTTCTTGGGAAGGATATGACAGATCATTGAATGACAGAATGCTGCTCTTTACAGCATCTGTAATTATGTCTTGATTTCTGTTTCCTAAGTGTCCTTTTTCTTCTGAATTTCAGAGACCATTGGTCAGTCTGGCTGTGAAGGCAAGGCTTCTATTGCTTCAGTTTCCATTCAGACTGGAAGTCTGGAAACTAGGAAACACACAGGAATCATCAGGTATTGAAATATTGCAGACTATGGAGTATGAAATGCTTTTAGGGAGAAGTCTTAGGTGTCCTATTTTAAAAAAGAAAAAAAAAAGATGTAGTTTATTATTATGCAAATATTTTTTTGATTTTTTTTTCTTCTAATATTTGCTTCTATAATTAATGCTTGTCTGCTCTAACACACAACCTCATATCACTGTTTTGCACAGACTTTAAAATGTTTGTCATGGAATGAATGTTCAACTCTGTGTAATTGAAATATGTAATTGCCAAATGCAGACTTTTGATTCAGATGACATGTTCCTTTTTACTTTTTCATTATCATTAAGGGTATGATGGAATGTGTCATGATTTTAACCCATTGAGGATGAATCCTGAGTATACAGGGGCAAGTGTCTATGGGAAATGCATGTTGTAGCAAAATCAGCCCCACCCTCAACAGGTTAAGAAAGATAGATCCCACTGTGAAGGCAAGTCATTAAGAGTGCGGTACTCATGGCTTCTTTTTGCAGGGTCTAGCGTATTTATTTATTTATTTATTTATATGTTTTATTTTCACAGGGTGGCTCCGTCAGTGGGTTAAACACTGTTGTTCTTGGAGGCCCTGCATGAACACATACATACAAATAAACACAAAAATGTATGATAATCATACAATACCAACAACAAAATCATATTTGCAGTATCAAATCTGTATATATCTTAATATACTGTATACTGATATATATTAAACTCAAAATTTAACAAATATTATGCAACACATTACATCCTCATATCCTTAAATTTCCCCTACCTCAGAAAGAAAAAAACAAACAGAAAAAAAAAGAAACGACAACAACAGCATAGTGTTAATTTGTGAAATGGCGGTATTATAAAGTTAAGCAGGTCATGAATATTGAGTAAAGAGTATTCAGGAAGACAGTAAAAGCCAATAAGGTTAGGTTCTTTGAATCAGGAAGATAGTGCCAACATCTGAAAATTCTGATTGTTGTATGAATTATGCACATGGAGGGTTTGAATGTTTGAATACCATTATCTGAAAATATGTGATTTCATGCAATATGATACAAAGGTCAATAGTAGTTTTAAAAGTGGTTCTGTTTATATAATGAATAGGGACTCCCAGATTATAATTATGACTAATTTAACTAGGGGTGAAGTAGTCTTCATTGGAATGATTTTCTGCACATTTTCATGGATCATGGGAAGTTCCTGTTGCACAGTTCTTAGTTGACTGTGCTGTATGTCATAATATTTCATTTCAACAGAATGATATTTGAGGAAGATATTTCAAAATCAAAGTGAGCAATGTCGGTGTCATCATAAATATTTCCTTTTCTTTTTTTCCTGCCGTGAACCAAACGTTCTAGTAATGAGAAATCAATCTGTTAAATCTTTCCCTACACATTCATTTGAACTACACCATGAAAGTTGACAATCTTATAGTTTTCCAAGATGTTTGGGGCCTTGGTATGATTTTAGCTCTGATGGTGTCAGGGAAATTGAAAATGACGTGGTATTTTTACTTCCTGTTCAAAATCAATGACTTTGTTAGGTCTGTGATAATTAGGGAAGTGTGTGAAGGGCATGTGTTGAAGTGCTAGCTTCGATTCAACAACTGTTTGAGTCTGTCAAGATCATTTAGTCTTTTCTTTCTCTAGATACCTTTCAGTATTTGATTGACAATCTCATTTTCGTCTGGAATGTGTCAAGGGTGATGCCCACATCCGCCCCTCTCTTAAAGGGGAACACGAGTTGACATAAAATGTTCGGTACTCTATCCATGGTAGTTGTGCTTCAACTTTTCCTGTCATTAAAAAAAAAAAAGTTCATTACTGTAGTGTTTGCCAGTAAAATATTTTTTGTTTAAGTTTGAAACTATTTTTTTTTTTTTTTTTTTAGTGTGCAGCAATGATATCATAGTTGAGTTGAGCATTTTCAGTCTTTTTTTCCCATGACGACAACATTTGGGAGCAACTTTTAAAAAGGAGTAAGCGATTATCTTTCTAAAATGAGAGGACCCTAACTGAATGGCATGGGACATTATATGAAGTGATGTAGTGTTGGATCTTTCATAGCTATTAGAATTTCTTTAACTATAAATGGTCTTTATTTGTGTGTTTTTGCTTTGTGTGCCATTGTGTGGAATTTCATTTGTGTGTATTTGATGGTTTGTCTGCTCATTTACCTGTTTGTGGTTTTGTTGTGGGGCTCCAGTAAACACTCATCCTATTTCTGTATACAAATATTGGCAGTCTTATCCTTCTCACATGAGAGTCAGCCAAGGAGTTATTTTCTTGCCAAGGCATCACATTCTTCTGCCAAATAACAATTTCTGTGTTTTTGTATGTTTGTAAAACTATGTGATATTTTCTCATTTCTAGCCAAATTCTATGTCCAAGATATTGATTTTATATTAGGTTCAGTGCATGTGATGAAGACATTTCTTTTAAATGTTTAAAGTAAGTTTTTTTTTTTTCAAACAATCTGGTATTTTGCAGTGAAGTACATTTTTGTCATGTGACAATTGCTAAAGGCATTTGTCTTGTCTGAAATCTTTCTTGCAACTTGCAGGAAGAGTTTTATATGGAGGGAAAATGCGTCAAATTTTTTACCATCTCCTCTTGATGATGGTGCCTGTGTGTTCACATTCACCAAGTTGTTTGCATAACTGAGCATAGAAGCTAAAAACGTGTCAGCATGTCAAAGACCTTGATGCTGATAGTTGGCCCACAACTGTTTTCACCGTCCTCCGTGATTCTAATCCCAGGGGCCTACTCTCCTAGACACATGAGCCTCTCCGAGCACTGCTTGTTTCCATCAATACACAACTCTCATCACTAATAGGTGCCTCATTCTACTCCTTTCTAGCAGACCTGATTTGTGTAGCAGAATTAAGGCAAAGTGATGCAGTGAAATAATTTTCTCTTATTAAATGCTCTGCCACTTGGAACCAGTGAAGTAGGGAACTACTGGCAGCAGATGAAATATCCCACACAAATAACATTTGCTGCTATGGCATTGGTTATTTTAACATACCTCTCTGATATTTTCAGAAATATTGATATGTTCCAAAAAGTATTTTTCTCCCTCATGTCTTTTTATTTGTGGTATTAAAGCAGCTTATAGTCAATGGTGAGAGACTCCTGGGGTTTGTGTGAGAGTAAAACTATTTACAGCAGCACAGTGGCTGTGGATCATGTCATGATATCCTTACTGATGTGTGTGTGTATTACCTGATACAAGGGATCTAACTTGCCAAATCCCGTAGAGGATTTCTCTGTGTTTGTGACCTGTGTATAATATGAATGTCACCCCCATTCAAGGGCAGATACAGCTATGTGTTTTATGAGATAATGATGACAATCTATAGTGTGCATAAACTTTATCACCTTCCAAGATTTGATGTGGCTGTGGATGCAACCAAGTTTGATTCTTGATATTCTCCCTCGGGCATCATAACTTTGTGTTTGAATCACTGGAGGAAATTAAGAATGTTTGTACGTAACCAGTGAAATTTCATGTTAAGCTTGTTTGAAGACATGGAAAGTTAGGGAAGGATGAGTTGGGGGTATGTAGGTTTACAGAAAATGTAAATTCACAAGAAATGGCCATCTGCTTTAAAGTAGAACCATTTTGATTTATTATTATTAATGTCTTTATCCTATCCAATTTGTGATTTTGGAAAGGAATGATGTTTACCCTTGCTATCAAATGGTATCATAGATTCATGTAGTTTAATTATCATTTTGAGAAGAGTGCTGTAACATATATTTTAATACTCTATCTTTGCATGATTTGCTTCTTTGTGTACCTTTCAGACGAAGATGGTAAAGTGCTCCCTCTGTCGGAGCACCCAGTCAAGCTCTTGGAGGTGAAGAGTAAGGTAGGCAATGTGTGACAGTGTAGTGTGAGAGCACAGCATTGCTTGTGGTGAGCAGCTGTGTGTGTGTGTCTGAGCAGCTGTCTCTCTCTTTGTGTCCGTCTTAATCTTCCATTGTTTAACAATCATGCATGACGTGCGCAATTCCTTTCCCCACTCATCTGTCATGTCTAGTCCTCATCTGCAGTGCATGATGGGACCTCTGACAGAACGTGGCTCCGTGCAGCATCCAATAATTGGTCTTTTGATAGAGATCAGTACTTCATTACGTACATGTTCTATGTCAGATTTTCCCCTATTACTTTCAAAATGACTCTAAAATTTCCAAAAATACAGCTTGCTTGAGTTTCATCATTCCTCTCCTCCAAACCAGGCTGCTTTTAATTGACAACAACAGCTGCTGAAACCAAAGTTTCTATGTCGATATGAATTGGCAGAGGCAGTGTGGCAGTGCAGATGATAGTTATAGATGTGAAAGGGAAGATATTGATATATCTTCTCAGGTTTTGTTTGGTTTTCTGTACAGGCTGGTTAGAAAATGGGCACAAGGTGACTTCATGGCTGTCAAGTTTCTTTGATTCTTGGAGACTTGCTGAAAAATGAAATATCTGACTACATTCTGACAAAATATTATTAAGTCTTCTTCCTGGCTTGGGATAAAGCATTGGATATTGAAATGCATGCAATGCACAATTATCTCCCGATACCTCTCATGACATTATCTTACCTGACATCTCCATGATTTTGATATGTGAATGTTGGCAGTTATTTAACCCATTGATGATAAGCTGATTTTATTGTAACAGACATTTGCCATAGATACCTGCCTGAGTCTGCTTAGGACTAGCCTTCAATGGGTTAATGGTTACTTTGCACTGAAGATAGCATGGGAAAAGGTGCTATACAGATGAAAACAATTGCAAGAGTGTATGGAAGAAAGCTGTTGTGTGTTGACTGTATGTCACATGAAGTATTGGTAGCCATTATGACTCTAGCTATATAGCCTCTTTAATGTGAACTTCCTGTCAAGTTAAACTACATTAATGTTACACATGTTAATAAGACCAGAACAATTCGAAACAGATGTGTCGGCCCATTATAAACTTTCCCTGCCAGTTTCCAATTATGCAGTCACATACAATCAATTTCTCATTTCTTCCTTGTAGCTGTCACCTGCTGATAGTGTGGAAAACAGTTGATAGAGTCATTTGCATGTCACAGAGTTCAGTGCTCTAGATCTGACACAAGTTTGGTGTACTGACCATCGATTTGTCTCGACAGAGGCAGGCAGTGTCTGGAGATACAAGCTGTGCAAGATTTTCACATGACACACACATTGTCATGCAATACACTGTAGACCCTATTTTTTTTTCTGTCATAATTTGTGTGTGAGTACAGCAAAGATGTGAAAAACAAAGTAATCATCGTGCATTCTTTAGAAGTAATCCCACCAGCAACTTAGGTAATGCCATGCTGATATGAATTCTAGCTGGAGGCAGGGATGCTGACTAGTGCAAATAGGAGATCAGTAGATTTAGTGAGTCAGTGCATGCATTATCTGTCTGAAATGATAAACAGACCAACTTTAAAAGAAGTAGAGAGAAAGGTAGCATGATTGTTATCTGTGTAAGTTGGTTACTCTCTACAAGTATTCAAAGAAACCTCAAATGAAAACTACTGACCCAAGTAAACAGCATTGGCATTCAGAGTCAGCATTTGCAATAGCTCATTCAGTACAATTCACAAAGTTACACAAGTTTTTTTTTTTTTTTTTTTACGTTCCATGGTAGGTTAGAAGTTGGAGAGGTGCTCCTAACCCTTAAATCTCTAAATGGGACTAGGATTCCAAATGGGATTGTCTGGTAACAATGCAATTATCATTCTTCCAGACATTTTATCTCCTTGCTTTTTCCATAATGTATGCAGTGTTGATTTAAGGACATTGTTATATCAAGGGCAAATGCTCTGAGAGAATTCACGTCAATATCTTTCCCATGTTTGATTTTACCAGACAAATCAAACTTGATTTTTCTTCACATCTAATACGTATTAATCTAGTCAAATTATTCAAATATCCAAATTATTGCCATCATGCATTAGATCCTCAAGAGTTTAGAGGTCTGCATGACGTGTGATTTGACAATGTGTGTCACCCTTTCAGTGGGCAACCTTGTTTTGGTCTTTTACTCCATCAATGCTAGGACCAATGTAAGTCACTGACATGGAAGTGCTGGAAAAGGTTATTTTAACTATTGTAACATTTGAGTTTTGTGACAAATTATCCAAAATTTGTCTCAAGGCCACTCAGAAGAAAGTGACCTCATTTAACCTTTTTATCTGACAGTCTGCTAGGATGAAAGATTTAATTTATCACATGAGTTCTGAGGGAAATTTGTAATGAAATTCTTAATTTACCAAATTCTGAGTTGAGGTGACAGGTCACATGTCTGTCAGTCTGGGTGTTCAGGAATATGGCTGAACTGTTGGCTGGAATTGTGTGAATGACATAGCTGGCCTTGTTTGGGTGCTGCTGCACTGGGTCATGCCAGGTGAGTCAAGGGGGGGGGGGGAGTGGGGATGGGGAGTCTGGATGTGTCACTTTTAAGGATTGCATGGTGAGGAAGTATAAAGGATTACCACTACTCACAGTCAGTGGAGGTGTCAACCTAGACACCTGACTGTTGTGGTAAACCTGACCTATTTTCCCTGATGATACTACAGTGGCTCTTCTTGTGGTTTGCCACAAGAGATTCATGACTGAGATGAGAACTCTTTCCCTGGCTTCTAGTCTCCCTTGTCTGTTGGCAGCCAAACTGTGAAAATACTCATCAGCATTTTCCCCCGTTTTTATACCACCCAGCCTGGGAGATTGTTCCAGTTTTCAAATCCCAAATCACTTTACATCATGGAGGATTTACATTATTTGTCTGTTTTCATTGCCAAGGAAGAAGTGGCATTATTTAGCTCAGCCTGGATTTAATGTAAAAGCATCATGTGAAAAAAAAAAAATCCTCTAGAACTTACAAACTGCACCCAAAGAAGAGATTTGTTATTGGCAAACTCAGTTTAGTAGAATGGAGTGAAATGCATGAATATATCCCTTATTTATGTGGTGATTTAACCATGAGTCTAGGGATGTACACTCGTAGATTTTCAGTTTGCTGTATGTCTTAGCAATGGGAGATTGCCATTTTATCTAGTGAGGATTTGAATGTGTCCTTGTTCACGTTAATACTGATGGTTATTGGAGGCATCAAATTGTATTATTTCTTTTTTTTTACCTGTATGAAAACATCCTGTCATCTTTTTGTGACAGAGTTCATGAGCATGATGTTCATTATTGTAGATACATGGATTGCAGTATATCATGTACCTGCACTGTGTGTGAGTTTATTTGCATTTTTTTTTTTTTATATAAGCTGATCATTTCAAGGAATTTATCCATCGAAGACAAAAGGTATCATATATTATATATGTGACCCTACATCACAAAACCAACAAAAAGTTGCCAGACATGGGTTTTTAGTTAAGGGCGGATTCTGAAAGAGCAGACTCTAAGCTTTAAAATAATGTATAACTCAATTCAAATGGATTCTCCTAACCTATATAGATATTGGAAAGAAAGCACACACTCTGGAAAAGTTTGAACTGAGAAAAGAGGCTCTTAAGTATAGGGTCTATTCAAGCGCGTAATCTTTACTAAGCCATGCTACCTCTGCCCTGAATGGGACAAAAAACATGCTGTAAACTACTGCAGCAACAACAATGAAGGGATTATCAGATTAAGCTGAAATTGAGCATGCTTTGTTAACACATTCTGTTTGTGATAAATGTCAACTTTCAAAGCAGTAGCATTATCCTTTCAAAAGTTATTAGAGTTGAAAGTGAAGAGTGTGCAAAGGATTTCCAAGAAATAAAAAGGGGCCTTTAAGAAAAACCTGATCACACTACTAACTCTACCTAAAAAGGGGTTGTAGGAAAACTGCTGAAAACCCACTTTCCCATTCAATTTATGACCCCAAACTCAAGAATAATGTAGAAGAAGAATGGCTCTTTCAGAAAATATGGAAAACTTAAAATTGACACGGTTAACCTGTTTCACCTTTCTTGAGTCTTCGCATCAAATCAAGGGGTGTGACTTTATGTTTGTTTTGTGATGCAGGGTCACATGTATGTGTGTGTGTGTGTGTGTGTGTGTATATATATATATATATATAAAATGTATCACCCAAGTAAAGGTCAAATGTCAAAAGTCAACAGATTGCTTGGAAAGCATTTCATATTGCAAAAGTCACGTGAACACTATGAGAAGTTCAATATTACCCTTGCATGAAAATGTTTTGGGCTTTGTCATATAGAGACTATTATACATAATATGTAATTACCTACAGATTATAGAGGTCAACACACTTTCATGTAACATTATGTAACTTTTAACCTTTTCTTTTTCTCCAGTGGTTTCACAATATTTGTTATGATTTGTCATT